>NC_134357.1:46451913-46621913 GCF_048569485.1 Anomaloglossus baeobatrachus
ATAGGCATTCAGATTTTGGTGCAAATTTTTTTTAAAAATGCATTGTGTGCACAGGTCCTTAACATTAGAAATAATGGGCAACATTAGGGACTGCTCTTTAGTAAACTATATATATTTATATATAAACACATAATTAATATAATATAGCTTTACACCCCATGTTGTGTCAATGTTAGAAACAATGTGTTAACATAACAATAAATGTCTATTCTTATACAGCAATTATTTTTTTTTATTAAAGGGAACCTGTCACCAGATTTTTCCCTATTAAACCAAAAATATCACCTTCTGCAGCTCCTGGGCTGCATTCTATGAAGGTGCACCTTGTTGCCGGCCCCCTTTTCAGACCTCCAAAACAACTTTATAAAATATCCCCTTTTTGTATGCAAATTAGTTTGGTTGGCCAGATGGGCGGGTTCTATTTCGCCTTCTGTCCCCCCTCCTGCCGTTGTTTGCCGTCCCCCAGTCTTGATTTGCATGGATGACGACGGCCCTGTCATCCTCCACGCTGATGCCGAAGTCTCATGCAGGCGCAGTTAGCAGAGGCCACTATCGCGGGCCTGAGCAGAAAATATCCCTCTCGTGCGCCGGTGATGTAGTTGCACAGGCTTAAGATTATGGGCAGGTACTAGGATGACGCTGGTGAGGTCATGCACAGCGCTGCCCATAACCTTGAGCCTGCACAAATACATCACCGACGCGTGAGAGGGATAAGTTTCTGCTCAGGCCCGCTATAGTGGCCTCTGCTATTTGCGCCAGCGTGGAGGATGACAGGGCCGTCGTCATCCATGCAAATCAAGACTAGGGGACGGAGCACAGTGGCAGGAGGGGGGACAGAAGGCGAAATAGAGCCCGCCCATCTGGCCAACCAAACTAATTTGTAAACGAAAAGGTAATATTTTATAAAATTGTTTTGGAGGTCTGAAAAGAGGGTCAGCAACAAGGTGCATCTTCAAAGAATGCAGCCCAGGAGCTGCAGAAGGTGGTATTTTTGGTTTAATAGGGAAGAATCTGGTGACAGGTTCCCTTTAACATCTAATTAGGTTTACATTTTTGTGCTTATTAATTAATTTGATAAATCTTTACAGTTGGTTGGGAATTTATTTTATATAAACAACTTAAAATCCCCCATGATTAAATTCTATCTGTCACCGCTAGCGGGAAAGGATTCCAAACCGAAAGATGCCGCTTTAAAAAAATTATTAAATATTGAGTTCTTCGGGATTTTTAAATAAACAACACTAATTGAGACCATTGAACACACACGATAATAAATCATATTAATTTTAATATATATGTTATATATTTCATATACAGTATATATACATTTTATCTTGTTTATATCATATGCATATATTTTTATTCAATTTTTCATATTTCTTTGTTCTATCTCCCCCTTTTTGATTTGTTGTGCTTTCAGGTGTTTCTTGTATGTCTGACCAATTAGGTTTTATTTTGAGGTCAGCAATTAATTAGGGTGATTGCTATATTTATTAATTTGTATATGGCCTGATGAAGGGGTAAGACCGTCCTCGAAACGGGAGGCTTAACATCAATAAAAAACATCATTTTTATTTCGCCATTGGAGTTTCCCCCATCTTGTGCTGCACCTAAGCAAGACTGGCATCTTTTTGTGTGTAAGCCTTTCTCCTCATCCTTCCAGCCCAGTGCATGGTCGCTACGGGCTCCTAGTTGGAGCAGCTCACATGCATTTACCACTGTTGTGTATTGTGTGCACAACTTAACCAGGTGAGCATACCAAGTTTCCATTTCTTACCTCTAATACCCACCGATTCCACACACTCTGAGCTTCTCTTTATATTCCATGTCAACACTAGAGAGGCACTACGATATCTCCTGCTTAATCTGTGTATGAGATTTGAAGAAAGGAGAGTGGGTGGACAAAAGTTGCAAACATGACATCAGCGACGCATGTGCAGATGCCCCCGCCGTCTGACATAGGCTCCGGACACCGTCTAGTGCAGCACATATAACAAGGAGCAATGATGCGTCACCATGGCTCACAGCCATGCGCACATCACCATAGGGATGCCGCAGACCAATATGGGAAAACCACACAGGTGCATAGTGCATTCTAAAGGCCACTTTACACGCTGCAATATCGGTATCGATATCGCTAGCGAGCGTACCCGCCCCCGTCGGTTGTGCGTCACAGGCAAACCACTGCCCGTGGCGCACAACATCGCTTACGCGGACTTACCTTCCCTGCGACGTCACTGTGGCCGGCGAACCGCTTCCTTTCTAAGGGGGCAGTTCGTGCGGCGTCACAGCGACGTCACACGGCAACCGTCAAATAGAAACTGAGGGGCGGAGATGAGCGGACGGAATATCCCGCCCACCTTCTTCCTTCCTCATTGCCGGCGGCCGCAGGTACGATGTAGTTCCTCGTTCTTGCGGTGTCACATATAGTGATGTGTGCTGCCACAGGAATGACCAACAACCTGCGTCCTGCAACAGCAACGATATTCCGGAAAGGAACGACACGTCAACGATCAACGATAAGGTGAGTAATTTTGATCGTTAACGGTCGTTCCTGCATTTCACACGCAACGACGTCGCTAACGAGGCCGGATGTGCGTCACGAATTCCCTGACCCCAACGACATCTCGTTAGCGATGTCGTTGCGTGAAAAGCGGCCTTAAGTCACAGGCTAAATAACCCACAAGAAACTAAAAAAGGGGAAGAATCTGAACAAAAGGTAAAAATAATAGTTATCTTTATTAAATTTACATAAAAATATTTAAAAAACAACAATCAGTTGGCTGGAATAAATAGCATGTCACAGAAGAGAGAACATTTTTGGAAACACTTGCATGTGCACAAAAACAGTTTGCAAAATTAACATAATATTACATAATTGCTGAGTGAAGAACATATGGATATGCAAGAAGTAACAAACACTACAAAAAAAAAGTGTGTAAAAATTGATAAAAAGCTGTAAAGGACTAAATAAAGTGTCTCGTGCCAAGAGGTAGTGTAATCACTTGTAGTCAATATACATACAGGATAAAGTTGCTGCCATAATATGTTGTGGTAAAAGGCCCTAATGCACTGTGCACCATCAAATCCTGACTACGTGTAGTTGCAGGTAAGTTACCACATGGGGTTGCAGGTATGTAAAATATGAAGGGCAGCTACACTAATCAAGGGGGATAGGTAACGGCTGAGAAAAGGCCATGCAAACAGGTAACCAAAGGAAAATAAATAAGAGTAAGCCGAAAATATTTACCAGGGTGCAGCAGCAGCTCAAAGCCAAAGGATGTGATGCCCTCCTCGACGCGCGCGTTTCGTCGCTACCTTCTTCAGGTGGTTGACATGACACACATGACAGGGAGCAGTGATGCGTCACTGTGAGGGCCAGGGAGGACTGGTAGGCCCAGGAGGTGGATCTACTGGACCGAGCACCCCACCTGGAGGGCAGGGTACACGGTAGCTGGAGCACTAACGTGGCAGGAACGGGTGCAGGTATCAGGAAGCAAAGACAGGACCAGGTCACTAAGGTCACAGCGTACTTTAAGGCAGTAATAGGAAACAGGAACAAAGACCTGAGCACTTAGCTCACAAGACAAGGCATAGAAACACAAGCGATGATCAGGCACCGCCCACATGGAGAAGCCAGTCCTATATACTCAGCACAGCCTCAGGTCATTTCCTGTTGCAGCAGTGCTGGGGCTATAAGACCAGGTGAGTGGGCGCGGCCCGGTCCTATACAGAACATTAGTCAGAATCAGACTCCTGAGACCAGGAACAGGACTCTGGGGAGCATGAGCGGGAGCGGCAGCCATGACCAGTGGACACGTGGACTGGATCAGTGGGTAAGGAGTGGTGCTGGGACACGGGGAGCGTGACAGTACCCCCCCCTTGAAGCCCCCCTCTCCTCGGCCGAGACATGAAGGCGCACCGAAGAGAGGCAGCAACGTACTTCCGGGACAACCAGGACCGGGCCTCAGGACCGCAATCCACCCAATCGACCAGGAAGGACTGCTTACCCCGGACCGTTTTCATGGCCACTATGTCCCGTATAGGGGAACCCATGTCAGCGGCAAGGAAGGCAACGGAAAGGGAAGGACAGTCAGAAGCAGGACTGGAATCTTGGACGACCGGATCGGGCATCTCGGACCGGGTATCAGACAATGTCTCATCCTGGGCAGCCGGTGGAGTCAAAGTCTCATCTCCAGAAGATGGTGGAATCAAGATCTCAGAGACTGGGGATGATGGAATGACACTGGATAGCGTTGTCTCTTCTTCAGGATCCTGCAGCTTGACTGAGTCAAGTGCCAGGGGCTGAGGAACAGGCTGCAAGCAGGTTTCGTGGCACAAGGGACTCCAGCGGGTAATCGTGCCAGAGCGCCAACTAATAACAGGGTCATGGATTTGAAGCCAGGGCAGACCCAGCAGGAGCTCAGGAGCCATCCTCGGGATGACATAGAAGGCGATGGTCTCCGTATGTGAAGTGCCAACCTGGAGGCTCATGGGCTCGGTGGTAAACCGGACAGGTTCGTAGAGCGGTTTGCCGTCTATGGAGGCGAACTAGAGACTCTTCTTCAGCGGGGTGACAGGGACCTGGTATTTGTCTACCATGGCCTGGTGAATAAAGTTGCCTGCTGCCCGGGAATCGATGTGGGCCTCAGCTGAAAACCGGGTCCCCTCTGTCGTCACCCGGACAGTCTGTTTAACTGGAACCAAAGGGATTTCGGTGGCAAGGGTGGCGGTTCCCACCATCCCTTGGACCTGGGGTCTACCTGGTTTCACCGGGCAAGAACGGAGCATATGTGAACCGTCTCCACAATAGAAGCACAGGCCCCGGGTGAGCCGTTCTGCACGGTGTTGCTTGGCTTGGGTCAGACGGTCCACTTGCATTGGTTCTGGTGATGATTCGCGGAAAGGCAGGGACGAGGGTGCGGTAGGTCTCTGCGGGGGCAAGACGTGGCAAGGTGGTCGCTTCTCCCGGACTATCTCTTTGGTACGCTCCTGAAAACGGAGGTCAATCCGGGTGGGGAGGGAAATCAAAGCGTCCAAGGGTCGTGGAACGTCACGGCCGGCTAGTTCGTCTTTGATGCGGCCAGAGAGACCTTCAAAAAAGGCCGCCGTCAAGGCCTCATTGTTCCAGCCCAGCTCAGAGGCGAGCGTGCGGAACTGGATGGCGTATTGGCCGACGGTCAGGGTCCCTTGGCGTAGCCGGAGAAGCGAAGAGGTCACTGCGGTAGTTCGCCCGGGCTCATCGAAGGTACTTCGGAAAGCTTGCAGGAACTCCTGGATGTCGGTGATCATCAGGTCCTCATTTTCCCACAGGGGGTTAATCCAGGCCAGGGCTTCGCCTTCCAGGTGTGACATCAGGAACGCCACCATGGCCTGGTCTGAGGCAAACAAGTGCGGAAGCAACTGGAAGTGCAGGGAGCACTGGTTCAGGAAGCCTCGGCAGGACTTGGGATCCCCTGCGTAGCGAGGCGGAGCAGCAAGGCGAAGTTGCGAGGCTGTGGAGGAACCTGGTTCAGACCTGGAGACTGTTTTCTGCGTGGACGAGGCAGCGGTCTGCAGCTTATACAACCGGTGGTCAACGGACGTCATGAACTTCAGCATCCGGTTCAGGGTTCCACGCTGTTGCGCCAGCTCCTGGCGCAGCTCAGCCAGCTCTGATTTCTGTGTCTCAGTGGGATCCATGGCCTGTGCTCCAGCGGGATCCATGGCCTGATCATACTGTGAGGGCCATGGAGGACTGGTAGGCCCAGGAGGTGGATCCACTGGACCGAGCACCCCACCTGGAGGGCAGGGTACACGGTAGCTGGAGCACTAACGTGGCAGGAACGGGTGCAGGTATCAGGAAGCAAAGACAGGACCAGGTCACTAAGGTCACAGCGTACTTTAAGGCAGTATTAGGAAACACGAACAAAGACCTGAGCACTTAGCTCACAAGACAAGGCATAGAAACACAAGCGATGATCAGGCGCCGCCCACATGGAGAAGCCAGTCCTATATACTCAGCACAGCAGCTTGACAATAAGAAATACAATAGAAATTGATGACTTTAACCGTACTGTAATGATGTACTGATGAAGCAAGAAGCAAAGAATTTCTACTTTAAAAACACTGTGTCACGCTCCCCGGGTCCTCACCCCCGCTCCCCGGCTCACCTGCCACGCTCCCCGCTCTCCAGCCTCCGGTGCCCGTCCTTCCCAGGCCCCCTGGTGCCCGATTCCGGCGCCCGACGGCTTCCCAGGACCTGGCCGGCTCCCCTGCGTCCTCCTCTCAGCCTCCTTCCCTGGCTTCTGGCACCCGGGCGGCGCGCATGCGCATTAGTGCGCGCGCGCGGTCACTGACCCTTTCTTAAAGGGCCAGCGTCCATTAACAGGAAATGAGGTTGAACAGGTACAGGGTATAAAGGGGGTTATTGTCCAAGGGGGCGGGGCCTGATCTTCGTGTTTTCCAAGCTAGGAGTCAGGTCTCCTTGTATCTTCTTGCCATACTCACGTATCTCTCTTCTAGAGCTGATCCTGCCTCGCCATCCGGTCCTGCTGAATCCGGAACCCCGCACGCTGTCCGTCTGCCATCTGACAGTCCGTACCATCTCGGATCCCTGCGGTGACCCGTCATCTTGCTCCAAAAGGTTCCGGACCCCGCCTGACCTCATCTCGGCTTCCGAACCTGAGCTACGTCACCCGGACTATCATCCGTGACTCCGTGGTCCCAGGGACTTCTTCGTTACGCTCTCTTGCACGGACTGTTCTACTGCCCATACTGCTTCAGCTACCGGACTCCTTACCACCATCTTAGAGTTCGGCCCAGTGGATCCACCTCCTGGGTCTGCCCGACCGCCTGGCCCTGACAGTAAGATCAGGCCATGGATCCCGCTGCAGCACTAGCGGCCTTGCAAGAGGAACTCCAACGCCAGCGTGAAGTCCAGACCCGCATGCTGAACTTTATGACTTCCGTGGACACCCGCCTGACCACGCTACAAGCGGCAGTCACGTCTTCAACATCCCAAGCCGCCACTAGTCAAGCCACGTCCCCCGCTCCCGTGGCTGTCTCTTCGGATGCTTCCAGACTGCGTTTGGCCTCACCACCCCGGTACGCCGGAGATCCCAAGACCTGCAGGGGGTTTATAAACCAATGCTCCCTCCATTTCACGCAGCTGCCACATCTGTTTGCCTCCGACCAAGCCAAGGTCGCCTTCATCATGTCTCACCTGGAGGGCGAGGCACTGGCGTGGATGAACCCGTTGTGGGAGAAGGAGGATCCTATGACCAAGGTTCTTCAAGAGTTCCTGCAGGCCTTTCGCAGCACCTTTGACGAGCCGGGACGCGCCTCTGCGTCTGCTTCATCCCTTCTCCGATTACGTCAAGGAACACTGACGGTGGGCCAATACGCCATCCGTTTCCGCACTTTGGCTTCAGAACTCGGGTGGAATAATGAGGCCCTAACAGCCGCCTTCTGGGAAGGACTCTCGAGTCGCATCAAAGATGAGTTGGCGGGTCGTGACGTGCCCTCCACCCTAGATGCCCTGATTGCCCTAGCAACTCGAGTGGACATTCGTTTTCAGGAGCGCTCCAAAGAGCTGTCTCGTGAGAGACGTCCGGTACGGCATTCCTCTCCTCCACAGAAGCCCTCCGTACCTCAGTCATCAACAGCTGGGATTCCCGTCCACGAGCCCATGCAGATCGACCGAGTACGACAGTCTGAACAACGTCGAGCAGAGCGGCTCGCCAAGGGTCTCTGCTTTTACTGCGGAGAGGGAACACACCTCCTACGCTCCTGTCCAGAAAGGCCGGGAAACTCCAAAGCCTAGGGTTGGTAGGAGAGGCCACCCTAGGTGCTGGGACTCTCTCAGACCCGGTTATGTGGACTGTGCAAGTGTCAACGGGAGAGACGCGGTTTACGGCTGAGGCATACCTCGACTCTGGAGCAGCAGGCAATTTCATCCAGCAGGCCACTGTGGACAAGTACCAGCTGCCTGTTACTCTACTCGAGAAGCCCCTAGTGATTGCCTCGGTGGATGGGAGACCCCTATCTGATACCATCTCCTGGGTCACCAGACCGGTCGAACTGCGTATCGGTGCCCTGCACACCGAGAACATCGCTCTCTACGTCCTTCCACACATGTCCCATCAAATCCTGCTGGGACTTCCCTGGTTGCGGACACACGAACCATCAGTCAGCTGGGGTACTGGCGAAATCACCCGATGGGGTCCTGCTTGTCATGAGAAGTGTCTGAAGTCCATACAACCTATCCGACGACCTCCGGTTCCAGAGAACCTACCGGAACTGCCCTCGGCCTATTGGTCCTTCGCAGACGTCTTTGACAAGAAGGAGTCTGAGGTACTTCCGCCACACCGTCCCTACGATTGTGCCATCGACCTGCTCCCAGGAACAACACCACCTCGAGGACGGATATATCCGTTGTCTCCAGCCGAAACCAGGGCCATGTCTACCTACATCACAGAGAGCCTGGCAAAGGGATTCATCCGGAGATCCTCCTCTCCTGCGGGAGCAGGCTTCTTCTTCGTTAAGAAGAAAGAGGGTGACCTACGCCCATGCATCGACTACCGGGGTCTGAATCAGATCACCGTCAAAAACAAGTACCCTCTGCCGCTCATCCCCGAATTGTTCGACCGGCTCAGAGGAGCCCGTGTGTTCACCAAGCTGGATCTGCGGGGTGCCTACAACCTAGTTCGTATCCGTTCTGGGGACGAATGGAAGACCGCGTTTAATACTCGCGATGGGCACTATGAATACTGCGTGATGCCCTTCGGCTTGTGTAACGCACCAGCAGTCTTCCAAGAATTGGTGAACGACATATTCCGGGACCTCCTCTACATCTGTGTAGTAGTTTATCTGGATGACATCCTAATCTTCTCTCCGGACCTCCAGACCCACAGAGAGAACGTACAGCTGGTTCTACAAAGACTGAGAGAGAATCGTCTCTACGCCAAATATGAGAAGTGTGTCTTTGAGCAGTCTTCTCTTCCTTTCCTGGGATACATCATCTCGGGTACTGGACTGCAAATGGATCCAAAGAAGGTCTCCTCCATACTCAACTGGCCTCCCCCTTCTGGACTGAAGGCAATCCAACGGTTCCTGGGATTCGCCAACTACTACCGCCAGTTTATCCCTCACTTCTCTGCCCTGACTGCTCCTCTCTCCGCTTTGACCAAAAAGGAGGCTAATCCAAAGGACTGGTCACCTGCGGCCGACGCCGCGTTTTGCTCACTGAAGCGAGCATTTGCCTCCGCTCCTGTACTCCACCGTCCGGAGTTAAACCGCCAGTTCACCTTGGAGGTGGATGCCTCCTCCTCGGGAGCCGGAGCAGTGCTCATGCAGAAGTCCTCCTCCGGCAAGATGGTGACTTGCGTTTTTTTCTCCAAGAGCTTCTCAGCACCTGAACGTAATTACACCATCGGTGACCGAGAACTATTGGCGGTCAAACTGGCTCTGGAGGAGTGGCGCTACCTCCTGGAAGGAGCAGTGTACCCCGTGATTATCTACACGGACCACAAGAACCTGGAATACTTGCGGTCCGCTCAGCGACTGAACCCACGGCAAGCCAGGTGGTCCTTATTCTTTGCCAGGTTTGACTTCCAGCTCCATTTCCGACCCGCGGACAAGAATGTACGCGCTGATGCCTTGTCTAGGTCTTTCATGCCCATGGAGCAGGAGGAAGAGACTACCCAACCTATCATCTCTCCTAGCAAGATTATTCCGGTGGCCCCTGTCACCCTGGCCCAGATACCGCCCGGGAAGACCTATGTCTCTGAGACAGACAGGCAAAAAGTGTTACACTGGGGTCATGCCTCAAAAACAGCCGGTCATGCAGGCCAGAAGAGAACATGGGGTGCGATTGTACGCCATTACTGGTGGCCATCCCTTCGCACGGACGTCGCTGCTTTTGTCTCTGCCTGCTCCTCTTGTGCCAGGAACAAGACGCCCAAACACCTGCCCTATGGCCGTCTTCTGCCTCTGCCGATACCCTCAGTTCCGTGGCAACACATAGCGATGGATTTTATTACGGACTTGCCATTATCCTCCGGACACACAGTCATATGGGTCGTGGTGGACCGGTTCTCCAAAATGGCTCACTTCGTCCCTATGGCCGGACTGCCCTCTGCTCAGGAACTCGCGGAAGCCTATATACATCACATCTTCCGCTTGCATGGCTTTCCATCCCACATCGTGTCCGACAGAGGAACTCAGTTCACCTCCCGCTTCTGGAGGGCGCTCTGCAAACATCTGGGAGTGACTCTGGACTTTTCTTCTGCTTACCATCCTCAGTCTAATGGCCAAGTGGAGAGGGTCAATCAAATCTTGACCTCCTTCTTACGTCACTATGTCAACGCCCATCACGACGACTGGTCCACGCTTCTGCCTTGGGCTGAATTCTCACATAACCACCACATCAGTGAGTCATCCTCCAAATCTCCCTTCCATGTCGTTTACGGACTTCAGCCCTCCGTCCCATTGCCTATATCCCCTTCTTCGGATGTCCCTGCGGCTGATACTGTAGCCCGTGACTTCGCTACCATTTGGGACTCTGTCAAGGCGTCCCTTGGTTGCGCTTCCCAGCGGATGAAGAAACACGCTGACAAGAGGCGTCTGGACCCTCCGCGTTTCTCTCCTGGTGACCTGGTCTGGCTTGCTTCCCAGTACATCCGGTTGAAGATTCCATCCTACAAGCTGGGTCCTCGCTACATCGGGCCGTTTAAGGTCCTCCGCAAGATCAATGAGGTCTCCTACAAGCTACAGCTCCCGGCCACGATGAGGATACCCAACTCGTTCCACGTCTCCCTGCTCAAACCGGTTGTCCTTGGTCCCTTCTCCGCTACTGCCAGTCCGGCTCCTCCACCTATTGCCGATGACGACATCTATGCGGTAAGGGATATCGTGGCCATGAAGACCGTACGGGGTCGACAGTTCTTCCTGGTGGACTGGGAAGGGTATGGTCCTGAGGATAGGTCCTGGGAGCCCAGGGAGAACGTGGGCACTCCTCTTATCCGTGCCTTCATGTCCCGGTTGCGGGGAGGGGGGCGTGGGGGGGGGGGGTACTGTCACGCTCCCCGGGTCCTCACCCCCGCTCCCCGGCTCACCTGCCACGCTCCCCGCTCTCCAGCCTCCGGTGCCCGTCCTTCCCAGGCCCCCTGGTGCCCGATTCCGGCGCCCGACGGCTTCCCAGGACCTGGCCGGCTCCCCTGCGTCCTCCTCTCAGCCTCCTTCCCTGGCTTCTGGCACCCGGGCGGCGCGCATGCGCATTAGTGCGCGCGCGCGGTCACTGACCCTTTCTTAAAGGGCCAGCGTCCATTAACAGGAAATGAGGTTGAACAGGTACAGGGTATAAAGGGGGTTATTGTCCAAGGGGGCGGGGCCTGATCTTCGTGTTTTCCAAGCTAGGAGTCAGGTCTCCTTGTATCTTCTTGCCATACTCACGTATCTCTCTTCTAGAGCTGATCCTGCCTCGCCATCCGGTCCTGCTGAATCCGGAACCCCGCACGCTGTCCGTCTGCCATCTGACAGTCCGTACCATCTCGGATCCCTGCGGTGACCCGTCATCTTGCTCCAAAAGGTTCCGGACCCCGCCTGACCTCATCTCGGCTTCCGAACCTGAGCTACGTCACCCGGACTATCATCCGTGACTCCGTGGTCCCAGGGACTTCTTCGTTACGCTCTCTTGCACGGACTGTTCTACTGCCCATACTGCTTCAGCTACCGGACTCCTTACCACCATCTTAGAGTTCGGCCCAGTGGATCCACCTCCTGGGTCTGCCCGACCGCCTGGCCCTGACACACTGCCACGTTATTTCCGTAAATTTCATATTTGTAAACCTAAGCGCCTGAGGGTTTGTGGCATCGATGTGGTGAATGGTGGCATACGTGGAGATAACACAACAAGATCCTGACTCAGAGGGAGATGAAATGGGTGGTTACTCTGGGCACGTTATCTCCACATGGCTTAATGAATCTTTGAATTTTGCACCTTTCTGTAGTGTTCCTTCCCCTCCTTTTTTGTTGACCCCTTATTGTTGTTATTTTATTTTTATTAATAATTTTTATGATCTTTTCATCTTTGTAGTTACTCCTCTTTTGGACTGTGTGCCGCCTACTATTTTCTTTGAATGCATACAGCCAGCCTATGAAGACTAAAGGGTGCTTTACACGCTGCGACATCACTAGCGATCTCGCACATAGGTTGTTTTTATAGCGCCGGTCACATGTGCGATCTGGCATGTCGCATCACTAATGAGATTGCTAGCGATGTCGCAGCGTGTAAAGCATCCTTTATACCGATTGTATTTCTTATTGTCAAGCTGATTCTATTTTGTTGCATTATGCTGTTATATTATACTGTGCACGCTTAGCACCTGATAGCAGTGGGTGGTCTAGGTGATTTGGCTTGTGGGCTACTTAGCTTGTGACTTGCGATGCACTATGCGCCTGTGTGGTTTTCCCCTGTCAGCCTGCGGCATCCCTATGGTGCTGTGCGCATGGCTGTGAGACATGGTGATGGGTCATTGCTCCCTGTCATGTGTGCTGCACTGGATGCTGTACGAAGGCTATGTCAGACGGCGGGAGCATCTGCACATGTGCCGCTCATGTCATTGCGGCCCGCCCCCTTTTCTAGTCTCAAGTCCTGGGGCTGCTTGGATTTAAGGTCCTGACAGTTCCTTTGTACAAAGGGCTGGTGAGAAGTAGTACAGTGTATTCCCCAGTAGATGGCAGCAGATCAGTGAAGGAGAGTCAAAGTAATAATGTAACAAAAGGGAGGCTGAAGTACAGAAGAGTAACTTCAGCAGGCAGTTCACAGGCGAACCACCAGGCGGCAATAGAGTAGTCAAGCAGTAAGGATTTAGCTGGGAAGTCAAGTCAGTGCAGAGGGAAGATCAAGATCAGATCAGAAAACAGAACCGAGGTCAGATGCTGGGACATCAGGTATGCAGAGGGGATCAGAAGACAAGACCAGAGGGTGAGGAGGCACAAACATGGGAAGAGAATGAACCAGGATGGGTGAACAACTGACAGAAGTGGGAAGCCTGAGACTGGGACAGACGGACGAACGGGGGAGGGTATAGGTCAGGGCACGGTAACTAGGAGTCAGATCAAACAGGAAATCTCACCAGAGCCAGTCACAGGCTGCAGAGCAAACCTATAACCAGCATTGGAATGCTGTTGCTGCGCCCAGATATAGTGTCTATTGAAACCGTAACGAGGCCGATGGGAGTTAACCCCTGACATGACCAGGAAGGGTCTGGGAAACTCCAGAGCGGGGAATACTGGTCTTGGATCATGATACTGGCAGCTTAGAGGAATACTCTCTTTTTAAAAAAGCGTGTTTTACCACGCGAAACGTGCATAATTTGTGGGGGTTTTCAATTCACCTGGGCACTGCTGGCACTTCATTAGCACTAAGAAACCTTTTTACATTGGTATGATCATTTTGGAAATTGTTATCCTAATGTGTTGACTATGCATACTATGTGCAATATATCGCCATAGTGCCAATACTCTGTATGTTTTTGTGTATCATCACTGTGTACCTGTATTTTATACTGGACATATCTTTCTGTATGATGTGCTATGTTTAGCTGCCAGCAGTGGTGTCATTCCATTGTTCTTTCTTACTTACTTTTATCACTTTGATATAATAAAAAATCTTATATTTCCAACTTTTATCTACCAATTCTCCTTTCTTCTAGTTTATCTTTTGTGGTAGTTGCTAGGGATCACTATTAGGGATGATCGAATACTTCGATTATTCGGCTTTGCAAATAATTTCCGAATACCTCGCCGCTATTCGACTATTTGCGAATAATCGATTCGCAATATAAGTCTATGAGAAACCCGAAATAACAACTATTCGGAACTATTCAGGCTTCCCATAGACTTACATTGCACATTGAATATTCGAATAGCGGCGAGGTATTCGGAAAATATTCGCGAAGCCGAATAATCGAAGTATTCGATCATCCCTAATCACTATATGTGTTTCCCTTTGGTGCTACATATATGCTATTTGTCTATGTGGATTTTGTTTTTCCTTTTTTAATCTGTGTATGCTATGTCTCGCTTGGTGAGATGGATTCTCAAAGTACTTGGCGTGGAGGAGAGATGTCATGCAACATGGACCCTTGGCACTGAAGCAGCAGTGATGGAACTATAGATTCGGTTCTGGCAGAACGGAACCTAGATGGAACCATAGGATCTGATGAAGCAGAGTTGTAATCCACACGGTAGCAGATCAAACTTGAATGGAGCAGAGGTGCACATGTTCAATCTGTACTCCATTCGTTGTCTATAGAAATGCCAGAAGAGCCAAGTGCTGCACTTGGCGGTGAATGGAACAGAGCATAATTGATTTTTCCCTACATTCAGCACAGGGCTGCAAAGCCCCCACCCTCTAAGATCTAGAACCCCCATTTCAGGATCACCAAGGATCCCAGCAATCGAAATCCCATCAATCAGCACGATAACCCCCAAGGATAAGGGATAATTTTTTGGGGGTGAGGGAAGGGGAGGGGTAAGTTAACCCTTTAGCAAATACTCAAAACTTTGGAACTACAGTACATGTAGAAAAAAAAAATGAGTTTCCACGGAATAGATGGATTTTAAACCCAGGACTTTATTTTATTGTGCCTCTATGGCTGGATTCTACATTCTCTAGATTTTTTAGTCAGATATGCTGTGGTGCTACTGGGAGCCAAAAATCAATTTAATTCAGAATACTAATTAAAAATACTGTTTCAGCTGTTTTAATACAGAGAATAGCAAGGAATAAGGTCTAATATTAGATGGTGTCGAATTTGAAATAACCACAAAAGCTCCAATAAATGCATTCATTTTCTTGTTAACTTATGCAATGGGGTCACCATAGAATTGCACTGAAATTGGTCTGATTTTGTAATCTCTGCTCATAATGACATTGTAATGGGCCCTGCATACACTTGTATTAAAACCTTTTCCCACCATAATCTCACATTGTAATTGGAAGATCACAGGACCTCTGGAGACCACTGAATAAATCATCAGAAGTTAACGTTATACAGTATTTACTTTTTGGTGCATTTTAAATATGACCAGAAGCAACGGATAAAGAAATGCAACTTACATCTTGTGTATTTTTAAAGAGGATTTAATATAGAAAGCCAAGTTATTGGGTTACCGTTCACAATTAGAAAGTCCATGACCATTTTCTACATTTCCAGGATCTCTGTTACGGCTCTGTTGACATGTCATTTCTTGCCGTCGCTGAATGTCAGAGTCCGACGGATGGTATGCCATTGAATAAATGTGGCACCCCTGAGGCTCTGGTCGCCACAGGGTATTGCACCTCAGCTAAGGTGCGGTATCCATTCCAGGTAAGGAGGGGGTTAATCACCGGTGTTCCACATTCACACTCACATACAGCTTAGGAGCCTTCCCACAGAGTGGGATGGCTCAGGGTAGGCAGGGGGGTGGCCACCACAATGCATGGGACGTCCCGGTCACTGAAGCCAGCCACCTGGGGGGCGGGGTCCACTTGGCGGTAGAAATAGGCGCAACTCACTAACATCAGACAGAAGAGTCGGGACCATAGTTCTGACAAGACATCATTGGGAACTCTTGGACTTTCCTAGGCCCAGGGCTTGGAGCGGGAGCTCAACCCGGGTTCCTAACTGCTGTGGGGGACATCGTAGGAAAAGGACAATCTCTCTCTTTCTCTCTTCAAGCACTGATAGTGGCCCCTTTACTCACTTGGTATTAACCGGAGCCCACTATAGCACAGACCAGCACCTGGGTGCAGTTTTAAATCAGGGAGTAAACAGAACCTGGAACCGCAGTTGCCGACTCAGACTCTGATTAGTGACGCCGTCGCCCTGAGCTCCGGCGCTTCCAAAGGACCACCAACTCCCGTTATCCTCCTGGGGCCCGCTCAGCCTCTGGGGAGTGATAACACCTTAGCTGCACTACCACCAGCCCCAGCAAGGAACCCTGCAAAGGTGGCTAATCCCTGGCCGCATACCACAGGTGGCGTCACGACAAACTTTGCCCAATCATCCTGATTTGCCTTCATTTTCTGCACGCTTTGGGGCAACGGAATCGGGCAAGGCCACCTCTGACATTGCCTGACCCAACCTGCAATGGCCCGGCAACAAATAGGTTAACCACCTGCCCCATGGGGCGCTGCATAGGCATGTTGTCGAATCAGGGGAGGCTACGGGTTTTTGCAGGGCCTCGGACAATAATGTTCCATTGTGCCCCTTTGTTTTTTATTTCTCCTCCTCGCCTTCCAAGAGGTAAAACTTTTTTTTCTTTTTACATTTTTATGGTCGCTAAAGCTGAATCAGGGTTTGTTTGTTTGCAAGGGAAGCTTTTAGCATTTTGGGGTCCAGATGACTTTCCAAACTCTTTATCCATTTTTGTGAATGCAAAGCAACAAAAAAAAGTAGTGATTTTGCCTTTTCAATTTTTTTTCCTATTGACCATATGGGATAAATATGGACCCCAAAATCCGAAAGTGATGACCCCAGAAAGCAAAACACTGGATACCTGTCTCTAATGTTAGCATGCACCCAATAAACGGAGTCATCAAGATGTGCAAACACAAACACCTCGATTTATAACCCTGATCAGCGTAGGGTTAATCAAGCAAACACAACAATAAGAGGTACCCTAACTAAAGACCTTATGAAAACGAACTTTTATTAATTCAAATCAAAAGACAACATTAAAACTGGCATGTAGGGCAACCAAATCCATTCATCAATTTAGGTGTCCGGCCGTGGACCATACACCAATAATATTGGATAAAGAATGATCCTACAACTAATCATGAGGATAGTGTGGCCCTACACTGCCTATGTAAAAAATTCAGCTAATAGCCTCCCCGACATGTTTCACCATGACTGGGTTCATCAGGGGGGTGCTGAAACTATAGGGTCAGAAGAAGGTTCAAGTGAGAATTGAAACTTCACTATGCACCTATGTGACCAATAAAGGTCAAGTAATTTAATAAAATTGTGGCGTGCTGCCTGCCAATTTTTTTCTCAGTATAGTTATATATATATATATATATATATATATATATATATATATATATATACTGTATATATATACTGGAAAAAAATTGCAGGCAGCACGCCCCAATTTTTTTAAATTACTTATACTGTATATTTATTACTGTATATATATAATTACTATATATATATATATATATATATATATATATACTAGCTGTACTACCCGGCTTCGCCCGGGTTAATTACTGCTGTTAACAAAGTAGAATGTATTAACATTCCTGGAATAGAATGTATAAATAGAATATATTAGCGCCTGGGATAATAACTGTCTCTGGGTTTCTCTCCCATTCTCTGTCTGTCTCCTCCTCTGTATATATCTCTCTGTCTCTCTCTCTATCTTTGTCTGCCTGTCTCTTTCCCTGTCTGTCTCTGACTGTCTCTGTCTCTTTCTCCGTCTGTCTCAATCTCTTTCCCTGTCTGTCTATCTATCTCTGTCACTTTCCCTGTCTGTCTCGTTCTCTCTCTTTCTCTGTCTGTCTCTTTCCCTCTCTTTCTCTGTCTGTCTGTTTCACTGTGTCTGTCTCTTTGTCTGTGTCTGTCTCTTTACCTGTCTGTCACTTTCCCTGTCTGTCTCTTTCCCTCTCTTTCCCTGTCAGTCTGTCTCTTTGTCTGTGTCTGTCTCTTTGTGTCTGTATCTTACCCTGTCTATGTCTGCCTCTTTCCCTGTCTGTGTCTGCCTCTTTCCCTGGCTGCATTGTGACACGCCAACATTCCATTTAAGGGCGTGGCTGCTCATTCTTCTGAAGTTCTGGCTGCACTGTGGCTCCCAGCTCCATTCGCTTTAATGAAGGCAGGTTTTTTGGTGAATAACTGTAAACAGCGGGGTTAAAACTTCCCCTCAAAACATAGCCTATGATGCTCTCGGGGTCCAGAAGTGTGAGTGTGCAAAAGTTTGTGGCTTTAGCTGCGACGGTGTGGATGCCAATCCCGGACATACACACACACACACACACACACAGACACACACACATACACACATACACACATTCAGCTTTATATATTAGATATATATAATTTATTTATTCATTTTTTTTTTTTTAAGGTGGTCATGTTGTGCCACTCGCCACTGGTAGACACAAACAGGAAATGGCCCCAGTGCAAGAATAGTAAATGGACCCTTTTACAGTCCATTAGCTCATGATATTGCACAATGTCACCTGCTTTGGAGTTGGAAGTGGCTCCCTTACCTCTTGGGCCCTTGTGCAGTTGCTCAGGCTGCACCAATGATATGTCCGCCCGTGTCCCTCATCTTGAGACATGTTGACCCAAGAGAAAAGAGAAAGGAAGGTGAATATATAAGGAAGGACAAAGGGGGCTCTCTCATCTATTTTCAAGTACCCACCACTTTGTAGCCTGCCAGTTTCCCGCTTGTCAGAGGGCGGTGCACACCTAATGACTATTCGGACTGCACCCTCTCCAATGCTGCATACATAGGCAACTCTGCAGCATCGGAGGAACACAGGGAAACTAATGCTGGTTCAATCAAAGCCTTGCTGGTTAACTCAATAACAAAAAGCTTGTAAGCACTGTGCTTTTTGCCTATGATATTGGCCACTTTTCATAGTCTCCAGAGGTGGCCAGTAAGATACAAGTCGAAAACTAAAGAATTACAAAGTATTTTAATAAGAGGTAAAAGGCAAATCTGCTTGTTTTTATGAATATTTTGCGATTGTCACACTGGGACTTGCATGGCTTCTCAGCATCGTCTTACTGTGCTCACCACTCTGCTCCTGTCTGGTTCAGGCCATTGCGCTGAATTGTTTCTTGAAGCATTTCCAGCATTAATGCATCCTCATGTGGCTGGAAAGTCTCCACCTGGCTATAGGGAGGCACAGCCGAACTCTGTGGGAATTTAACCTGCTGTGTCCTGCAGAGTTTTACTTCCCTTGCCTATCACTTGGAAGCAGGGAATATATTAGACAGCTCCTCCTCACACACCTTGCCTGAATTTAGGTTTCTGGTTTCAGTCCTGCTTTAGTGACCTGTCAAGGTGCTTGCTAGTTTTGTCTCTTCTGTTTCTAACCCAACTAGTTCTTTCGTTTTCTCCAACCTCTCCTCTCTTGACCCCGGCTTCACATGTTGATCTTGTGCTGCCAGCCCCAACCTGGAACTGTCTCATGTTGTCTCTGTCTATTTCCTTTGTGCCTGATATTCCTGCCCTGACCCATTGGACTGCTGCTGCCAGTCTAGGGACTGCCCTGGAGTGGTACCTGGTGATGACACTAATGTCTCAAACCTTTCCTCATCAGCAGAGGCTCTAGTGAAGACTAGGTAGTCACTTAGTTATGCTCCTCCAGGGTAAGCCCAACCAGTGGCGCAGTGGGTTCACACCCACCACCGTCACAGCAATTTTAACCATATAAGAAGATGAGTCAATCCATTTTACCATCATTTTTTCAACTTTTGGTATTTATGAGATTCATGGGATATTTCCCTTAAGTTATAAGTCCTCATGTAGCAAATATAATGTCACATATGTCCACATTGCCTCTATATATAATACACAAGAACTATAGACTATTCACTAATGCAGATAAGAACTAGATAAATGTTAAGTGTGTCAAACTGAACATTTCCTAATTCATTTACATCCGGGAAGATCGTGATTCCACAAAATGTTCTTTCAAGGCAACATCTGCTGTGACAACTACTATTACCTAATTAGCTTATATATTCGGAGAAACGGAGGCGTGATATCACCCTATAGCAAGCCACTGTATTAAGGTAACCATTAGGCAACTATGTAGACACCTAATTACTTTTCAAAATGCAGAACATTTAGCGAGCGACATTTACATTAACCGGGATGGAGGAAAAAAAACTATATATATCATGTTACGGATGATTCCTTTATAACACCGCACGTTTGACAGCAGAAGGATGCTCTCCAGTTTAGTGGCTTATTATTAGATTTTCTAGGCCCCGAAATAACATAACACCCTTCGTTGCTTGAAACAAGTGTGTATTTTATAGGGCTTTATATCACTGTCGTCCTAATTATGACTTCCTCATCATAGAAATGAAAATATGTCTACTTAGAGCTCCTAAAAGAAGTTATAATGGAAAAAATGGCATGAATAATAAGAGATGGGATGGCAAAAAGCCCAGTATGTCATAGCGGTGGTGCCAAATTTTGCTAATTTATGCTGAAAGACTAATGTTGGTCAAGGAGTGACTCACATTTCATAGTTTTATACACTGCCTATCAGGACTTTTACATTTATGATGAAACGCAACCCATTTAAGTAAAATGTTCTCAAATGGTTTCTACAATTTCGTTTTTACGAGCTCGATTATTGGAGTTCACAATGTGAAGCTTTTGGTCGAGAACTACATGGATATGACAAAAAAAGAGGCATAGAGCGAAAGAATTATTTTACTATGATTTTATTTCACATATCATTTTATACGTGGATGAATGAGGAACTTACAAGAGCACTTTATAATCAGAATAAATATTTTATTAATTTTATTACACCTTATTGCGTTATATATATTGCTATATATATATATATATATATATATATAGAGCTATATAATAATATATATATTTAGATCTATATAGATAGATATATAAGAACAAATATATATTTAGATACAGTCACTACTTAAGGGCAGACTAGACGGAGGAGTAGTCAGGAAAGCCAGGGTTTGGTAACGGGAGGACACGCATGAACACAAGGAGTAAACAGAGGCGTAGTCAGGTCAATATTCGAGGGTCAGAAATCCAGGAGAGCAGGAGAAAATAGAGACGTGGAGGTCAATAGGCAGGAGATCATGACTGGAACAGGGAACGGGCAAAGCAAAGTCAAATAACAATCCGGGGTCAGAACACAAAGATCAGAACACTAGCAGAGGCAACAGCACAACAGCAGAACCAGAAAACACAACTGGCAAAGTTCTGGGCGAGCATGCTCAGTAAGAAACCTGAGCAATTATCAGTAAGGAGGAACACCTGAGTAATCAGCACCAACATGGAATGATGCACTGTCAAAGAAGCTGCTAGCGTAGTAACTCAGGAAGGCATCTCCAAAGGCAAGATGCTCTGCACAGAGGAATGTAATTAAGGAAAATGCAGCAGAGCATCTTCTAGTCTGCAAGATGCTCTGCACAGAAGAATTATGACATATATATTATTCAAGACCAAAATGTTGGCTGATTTCCTTTGACTTTCCCATGATGCTACACAAAGAAGCAGTGTACTTCAGGTGTGCATTAAAATACATCCACAGGTGTGTCCCTAATTAACGCAGATGTTGCCAATAAACCTATCAGAAGCTTCCAAAGACATGACATCATGATATGGGCTGTCCCATATTGTTTAAAAGCATAGTACTCTTAGTGTATGTAAACTTTTGACTTTGCAGAAAGTACTAAAAATGCCTTAAAACATTATCTCTCTCATTATTCTGGAATTTGGCAAATATAGATAATTTTGGTCTTAATTGACCTAAAACGGGAAAATTTTATTCTGATTTCAAGTCAGATAATGAGAAAATTCTGCAGATGTGTGTTTTTAAATAGTGTATGTAAACTATTGGTTTCAACTGTATATATATATATATATATATATATATATATATATATATATATATATATAAATGAAATTATATTGTGTATACAGTTTTCCAAAGTTGTTCTGGAACTTCTTACAAGAGGGGTTTAAAAATGAGAAATCTGAAGTTGACCATGTGCCAATTTGTAATGTTAAAAATATTTAAAGGTTCAGGCCAATTCATGGCTTTCATTGAAGGTTTGGAAACAATACATTTAAAAAGAACAATTTGAGGTCACAAAAAGACAATTCTTCTTGGGATTTAGATATTACCAGATGTCAGTTTTGTTTTATTTTTGATGGGGTTTTTTAAAAAAAAAGCAAAAAAAAAACAACTCAACTCATTTAGAAATGCCCTTACCTAAGAGTACAGAATTGAAAAATGAAAAAAACAGCAAAAATGATTGATGGACAAAATTGATAATGCCTCCAAGTTAATCTCCAAGGGTTTATAAATGGGAAATTTTAACTTTCCTCTCTGCCAATTGGTAATGCTGAAAACATGGCAAACTCATGGATTTCATCTCATTTCATTGAATGTTTATGTAAACCAGAAGTTTAATTTGGACAGTGATATCTAGTTTTTGCAGTAACCTTTCTATTTCTGTTTCAAGACTATATTTGACATAACTTCTTGTGGAGCTACAAATTCAGAGCTCGTTTGCTTTGACATTTATGAATATAGCAAAAAACAATGAATTGAAACAGAACCTGACAGCAGATTTAGACAGCCTGAACCACGGGCAGCATGAATCAGACAACAGCTCAGTTATGGCAGCTGTGCATTTTTTACTCTGAAACACTGCAGCATTTTAGAGAAGACATACTATGAAAAATTCGTTGGGGACTATAAGCCTTGCACATGTCAGTATTAGTGATCGAATTCGCTGGAGTACGATACACCAAATTCATTAGGAGGTACATGCTACCTTATGAATTAAGTGGATGTCTTAACTGGTGTGCGCCTACACCAGGAATATACTTGTCATGACTTAGATTCAGTACTTGATCCAGTGGCCTTATGCTATGTGGTTGACGAGCCCACTGGGTATGGGAGATTACTCGTCACCGGGCCAGTGCAGGGTTTGGGATGTCACAGCAGCTAGGCCTGGTTCCGTTACCCCAGCGATGTCAATAAAATGAGGGGTATGACAATGAGGATAGTAGTTCTTTGAGACGCCACCTGTGGTATGCGGCCAAGTCTTTAGCTGCCTCTGCGGGGAGGCTTCTCTGGGGCGTCTGATAATGTAGCTCAGATGGTGTAGCTCACCACAGGCAGAGCTCAGGCCACAGGGATGATGTTGGGAGTAGAAGTCCACTCTATTAAAGGAGCGCAGAGTTGGATGCGGTGAAGGAAGGGAGCGACAAAGGGGTTTCAATTAAAGTTCTTTACTAACTGATATGTTGCTGCCTTTGGACTGCCGGACTCCGCTGTCATGGGATCCGATCCCGGATAGTTCAGAGGTCAGAACCGGTGGGTTTCACTGTGAGTCTTGTCTCCCTGCACTGTGTTGTGTGAGTCCTGGTGGCTTGAAGCTACGATGGGACCCGAGTCTTTGGATTTGACTCCATTCCTGTCCCGTATGGCAGGTAGCGTGAGTCCGTTACTGGTGCCGCTATTGTTTCACGACTCCTGGCTCTATATGCTTGTTGTAGGCCAGAAGACTTAAAATCCTATGCCCGGCAGATTCTACTGGTGGGACTTGAAGTACCCACCCAGCCTAGGGTTTTGCACCCTGTTCAATGTGCTCGGTCCTGGGGGAGCTATGGTGCAGCTCTCTCCCCAGCGACCGTATTCTCCCATGCCTCACTTGTTCCCCGTCCGTCATTGTCTGATGACTGATGCCTGGTTGTGTGTGTGTGTCACCTTACTCCCCTGTGTCAAGCTCCTCCCCCCTGGTTTCTGAACTAGTGAGCAGAGGATCCACTACATTAGTGATGGCCACCCCCCAAGTCTCTACCCTAACCCAGTCCCAGTGAGAGGGCAACTAAACTGTGTGTTTTGCTGATTGTGGTAGTTGTACCAGTGATGACCTCCTCCGTATCCGAGATGAATACTGCACTCCAGATGAGGTACAGTACCTGTGGCGCCTGAAGCCGCAGGGGCGCCGCATTGTTAGTTTACTTCCCTGCTGAGCCAAAGCCTGGTCAATCCGGATCCAAGTGCTGATGGTTTGTTACCTTTGTTTCAAACCTTTTGGTTTGTGGTTATCAGGTATGCCCACTTGCTAATTTTGTTGGTCCTATCACATCCCAGGTGAGGCTATTTATACTATTCTGATACTAGCCTTCTCTGCTGACTATGTTCCTTTGTGGATTCTGCTAAGGAGTTCCAGCCCCGCTGATAGAGATTTTGCCTGTTACACAGAGACTAGTGTGGTATTTGCTTTGTTTTTTTCTTATTTATCTAACCTACACCTTTCTCCTGCTTTCTATTAGTTGTAGGAGACTACCCTCGCAGAGTGCTGTTTGTGGCAAATTGGTAGCAGTGGTAGGATATCTGCATGATTCTTTGGGTTGACCCGTGACAAACATCTTATAGAATGAGGCCATATGTGTCTCACTTCACTAATCCAAGGCCAGTTCCTGAGGACATCTCCATCCATTCCTAGTCTGATAGATTTCAATGTATGTGTGTATAAGGACAGATTGGTAAGTCTTGGAAGGCAGGGTGGGGTGAAGTCACCAGAGGCCTAATTCGGACTTATTATCCTAGACACATAGCTCCCAGTTGGCTTTTTAAAGTATTTTTCTAATTATAAGACGTGCCTAATTATAAGATGCACCCAGGTTTGGAGAACAGGAAATAGTAAAAAATGTTGATATTAAAACTACTCTGGTGATAGAACGATGTGGAGGTGGTAATGTTGGTGGTCTACTTTTGTCCTTGCTTCTTGGTGCTATAGGGTAGAAGAGCAGGGTAATAATTTATTCTAAAGTGGTAGAAGTAAATTTCATATTCGATATGTCATGCGGGAGCTATGCGAATGTGCCATTTTTTTTGCTGTATGACATGCGTAGGCCATCTGTATGCAAAGCGTTTTTTTTTTCTCAGCAACTATTATTCTACAATAATCTACAAGACCATGTAAAGTGTTCTATGCTACAGAATGGTAATGTATCCATAAAAAATGGATGGAATACAGATGGTCCGTGTGACATTCATTTTTTTTCTCACACCTGTAGACTTGCATTGGCGAGTCTCGGCCATTTTACGTGACCATAACCAACATGCTGCGATTTTCTGCTCAGGCTGAATACTACTGAGGAAAAAAAAATCAAAAATCAGCACAGACTCATTGAATAACATTGGTATGGATCTAATCTGATTTTTTATCGGATCGCACTCTGCGTTTTTAAATGGAGATGTGAGGAAACCCAGAGTGTAAATCAACCTGCTGTCTACATTTGACAGTCTTCTTTTTCTGCAACCTGCACCAAAGATTAATTCTATTTACTCTCATGTAAACACAAACATTGTCTAACTTCCTAGCGAGCTCAGATCAGTCTCTACTAATGTCAGGGTGGTTATGGAGATAGCTGGAGACAGGGGCTCTTAAGGTGGTGTCACACACAGCGACAACGACAACGACGTCGCTGCTACGTCACCATTTTCTGTGACGTAGCAGCGACGTCCCGTCGCTGTCGCTGTGTGTGACATCCAGCAACGAGCTGGCCCCTGCTGTGAGGTCGCCGCTCGTTGCTGAATGTCCAGCTTCATTTTTTGGTCGTTGCTCTCCCGCTGTGACACACAGATCGCTGTGTGTGACAGCGAGAGAGCGACGAAATGAAGCGAGCAGGGAGCAGGAGCCGGCATCTGGCAGCTGCGGTAAGCTGTAACCAAGGTAAACATCGGGTAACCAAGGTGGTTACCCGATATTTACCTTCGTTACCAGCCTCCGCCGCTCTCACGCTGCCAGCGCCGGCTCCTGCTCTCTGCACATGTAGCTGCAGTACACATCGGGTAATTAACCCTATGTGTACTGTAGCTAGGAGAGCAAGGAGCCAGCGCTAAGCAGTGTGCGCGGCTCCCTGCTCTCTGCACTGTGACATGTAGCTGCAGTACACATCGGGTTAATTAACCCGATGTGTACTGTAGCTAGGAGAGCAAGGAGCCAACGCTCAGTGTGCGCGGCTCCCTGCTCTCTGCACATGTTGCAGCACAGCGACGCGTGTCGTTATGATCGCTGCTTCGGCTGCTGTGTTTGACAGCTAAGCAGCGATCATAACTGCGACTTACAAGGTCGCTGCTACGTCACAGAAAATGGTGACGTAACAGCGACGTCGTTGTCGCTGTCGTTTAGTGTGACCCCAGCTTTAGACTGGCCCTCAGACTAGGGGAACCCTAGCCATCCCTTATCGCAGTCACCTCTGAAGTTGAGGATATCTGAGCTGCCAACTTGTCCCTGCTCCTGACCAGCCGTGATCTTATACCCCCTACCCCCTACCCCCTACCCCAGGAGTGTGTCGGGGCAAGAGTGTGATTAAACAAACAGAGATCGACAAACAGGGAAAACCCAATCTCTATTTTAAGAACACAAAACTGGAAGACAAAAAGCAGCAAAAAGAATTATGAATACTAATCATACGACGTCCAGGAGTTGATCTTCATAGGTCATCAATACAGATGAACGAACCCATGGAGGTTCGGTTTGGCTGCAACAGTTCCACTAGTTTGGACTTGGCCCGAACCCAATGGAAGTCACTAATTGGCAGTTCGAGTCTCCACCCACATACAGCTGGCATAAGAAGACTACTTCAAGGGAGGGTGGGTGGTTTTTTTCCATTCTTTGGGGGGTGCACAATACATCCAATTATGCTGTTGTTACCCCGAGTGCGAGCAGTCCAAACAAAGCAAGTGGCTCACACCGGGCTGAGCACCGAATATACTTGAGCATAGAGATTCTTGCACCAGCAGTCAGGCTACGTAAAGCTTACGAACTCCGAACCCAAACTCTTTGTTTTTTAAAAAAGTTAGTGTTTGGCCCGAAAACTGAACACAGAACATCGAGTTCGCTCATCTCTAGTCAAAAATGAACAAACTCACTGTTTTAAAAGTGTGTTCTCACCTGAGGTTGGACCCTTTGGAAATAAATATGCATATAACTAAACCCATGTGGATTTGGTGGACCATTGGTGAACCAATCCTACCTTACAGTTGTACTTGCTCAAGATATTACACAACTTGTATGATTGGTCACTCTTTTTCATATGTTGCCATAAAATGTCCTGATAGATGATCTTCAGAGGAGTTTAATTATAGTCAGCCATGGTGCCTATGGTGGTCCAGACATACTCTACCTCATAAGACGACATTGGCTGTATAGCCCGCTACACACGCTTCAATATATCTCACAATCCGTCGTTGGGGTCAAGTTGTAAGTGACGCACATCCGGCATCGTTTGTGAGGTATCTGCGTGTGACAGCTACATGCGATCAGGATTGAACGCAAAACCGTTGATCGCAAACACATCGTATCATTCTCTAGAATTGAGCGTTTTGTTGCACGAACCTAGTCAATTGTAACGTGTGACATCCCTCATACGATTTTGTTGTCTGATGCTATGTGCGCAGGTGTGCGCTCTGCACCGCAGCTTAAAAAAGGTCTGCTTCAGAGCGCAGCTGAAAAGCTGCGTTCTGAAGCGCCTCACAATGTCTGTCATGCACTAATCTCTGTCAGTCCGTCACTATCTCTGTCCCTCACTCTCTGTCCATGTCAGTCTATCCCCCTCTCTCATATACTGACCGATCCCCGATCCCTGGCGCTGCACGGCATTCACACTGCTCCGGCGGCTTTTACTGTTTTGAAAAAGCCGGCCGCCCATTAAACAATTTCGTATTCCCTGCTTTCCCCGCCCACCAGCGCCTATGATTGGTTACAGTGAGACACGCCCCCACTCTGAGTGACAGGTGTCACACTGCACCCAATCACAGCAGCCGGTGGGCGTGTCTATACTGTGTAGTGAAATAAATAATTAAATAATTAAAAAAAACGGCGTGCGGTTCCCCCCATTTTTAAAACCAGCCAGATAAAGCCATACGGCTGAAGGCTGGTATTCTCAGGATGGGGAGCTCCACGTTATGGGGAGCCCCCCACCCTAACAATATCAGCCAACAGCCGCCCAGAATTGCCGCATACATTATATGCGACAGTTCTGGGACTGTACCCGGCTCTTCCCGATTTACCCTGGTGCGTTGGCAAATCGGGGTAATAAGGAGTTATTGGCAGCCCATAGCTGCCAATAAGTCCTAGATTAATCATGTCAGGCGTCTATGAGACACCCTCCATGATTAATCTGTAAGTTACAGTAAATAAACACACACCCGAAAAAATCCTTTATTAGAAATAAAAACACACACATATACCCTGGTTCACCACTTTAATCAGCCCCAAAAAGCCCTCCTTGTCCGGCGTAATCCAGGATGATCCAGCGTCGCATCCAGCGCTGCTGCATGGAGGTGACCGGAGCTGCAGCACACACAGCCGCTCCGGTCACCTCCATGCAGCAAATGAAGACAGCCGTGCGATCAGCTGCTGTCACTGAGGTTACCCGCTGTCACTGGATCCAGCGGTGGATGCAGCGGTGGCCGCGGGTAACCTCAGTGACAGCAGCTGATCGCGCGGCTGTGTTCATTTGCTGTGTGGAGGTGACCGGAGCGGCTGTGTGTGCTGCAGCTCCGGTCACCTCCATGCAGCAGCGCTGGATGCGACGCTGGATCATCCTGGATTACGCCGGACAAGGAGGGCTTTTTGGGGCTGATTAAAGTGGTGAACCAGGGTATATGTGTGTGTTTTTATTTCTAATAAAGGATTTTTTTCGGGTGTGTGTTTATTTACTGTAACTTACAGATTAATCATGGAGGGTGTCTCATAGACGCCTGACATGATTAATCTAGGACTTATTGGCAGCTATGGGCTGCCAATAACTCCTTATTACCCCGATTTGCCAACGCACCAGGGTAAATCGGGAAGAGCCGGGTACAGTCCCAGAACTGTCGCATATAATGTATGCGGCAATTCTGGGCGGCTGTTGGCTGATATTGTTAGGGTGGGGGGCTCCTCATAACGTGGAGCTCCCCATCCTGAGAATACCAGCCTTCAGCCGTATGGCTTTATCTGGCTGGTTTTAAAAATGGGGGGAACCGCACGCCGTTTTTTTTAATTATTTAATTATTTATTTCACTACACAGTATAGACACGCCCACCGGCTGCTGTGATTGGGTGCAGTGTGACACCTGTCACTCAGAGTGGGGGCGTGTCTCACTGTAACCAATCATAGGCGCTGGTGGGCGGGGAAAGCAGGGAATACGAAATTGTTTAATGGGCGGCCGGCTTTTTCAAAACAGTAAAAGCCGCCGGAGCAGTGAGAAAGCCGTGCAGCGCCGGGGATCGGGGATTGGTGAGTATGAGAGAGGGCTGCTAACTTCAGTTACTCAGGAGATTAGCGGTCACCGGTGAGTCTTCACTGGTGACCGCTAATCAGGGCGCGACACAGACAGAGCCGCAGCATCACAATGAAGTCGGGTGAAGTTCACCCGAGTTCATTCTGACAGTGCGGCTCTGTCTGTGTCTGCTGTCATCTGCCATTCAGCTCTGCTACATGGCTGTCTGTGTCTGCTGTTAGCGGCCATGTAGCAGAGCTGAATGGCAGATGACATAGTAAAAACGCATCCCTACACATTACACACGCTTGGCAAGTCAATAAATAAAAAAAAAAAAAAAAAAGGTGCCCAATGCATACGTCACAGAACACATGATCTAAAGGATCACACACAAAATTGACCAATTTAACATAGACTACTAACGCTCGTGTGACAGCAAATGAACGACCTACGTGCAATCTCATAAGATCCCGTATGCAACCTGGGCGTGTCACATCGCAAATGCGATTGTACAACTAATTGCAACGTGTAAAGTGGGCTTATAAGTGATACTATTTGGGGAAGCACTAAATTAATTTAGGGTCCTAGGAGCCTCAGATACACCTACCAGCCCTCCATATAAAGAGAAGATATTCTCCGATGGCTGATTTTCTCTGTGCCTACAAGATCATGTGAATTTTGAACAACTTGGTCAGCTTTGACATTTCGCTGTCGAGTCCTTTCCCCACAAAGAGCTTATTTGCAGAACTGAAAAGGATTCATGTTTAACTAGAAAAGCAAGTAGGTCTTCAAAAGAGGTTCATATATTTTGCAAGAACACTTGCAAAAGATTAATCAACTTCAAAAGCATTATGTGTTTTCAAATAGAGAAGGACAAGGACCCTTATTAATTCTCTGATATGGCTTAAAGTGTACATGATACAAGTATCTTCTCCAGAACCCGCGGAGATGGAGGTAACATCTGCTGCAGGGACTGAGCCATGATCTGTGCAACTTTGATATCAATAAAATATGTAAACTAATTTGTGCTTATGGTAGATATTTGTCAAAATAAAAAATAAAGATTTTCTCTCCAGGTTGTGGTTTTTCGGGTAGTGGATCTTTTTTTAATAGTAACCTTTTTTTTACTTTTGCATTTTTTTGTGTGTGTTTTATGTTGCATTTTGCAAAACACATTGGCCCAAATTCATCATGTGCAATTTTTGAAAATTCTACTTTCTTTTTTTTTGTGTTGAGATATTTGTTGTTGTTTTTTGCATTAAATTCTTTAAAAAAATTTTTTATTTTTTGTCTTTAACATTTTTTTGCTACTTTTCAGTTGCACATTTTTCTAAATGCCACAAAAAATGTTCCAAGATATCGGGCATAAATAAAATGTGTGAAAACCCTAAATTCTATCCTTTAATAAAAAAATTGCACAAACATGTATTAAATAGACTTAAAGGGGTGGTCCACTACTCAGCATTAGGGGGCACATTAATATAAAGCTCATAAAGAAGGCTTTCCTCAAATAGGTTGTTTAGTAAATTTTGCCTCTGAGTGGTGCCATAGCGGTCCGCTCATCCTCATCGCGTGACCCCCGGGCTCCGTGACCTCTGAGATCTGGTGATGTCACGTCAACTTCCAGTTGACCTGACATCACCGCAGCCGTCCCCAGTCTCCCTGAGTGATCGGGCTGTGGGCGGAGTTTCACTGCTCATCACACCCCAGCGTCACAGCCCAGCATCACTCCTGCTTGCGGTGCTCTGCGCGCAAGATGCTGGACTGTGATGAGCGATGAAACTCTACCCACTGCTCAGTCACTCAGGGAGACTGGGGCCGCCTCAGTGATGTTGCGTCAACTGGAAGTTGACCTGACATCATCGGATCTCAGATTTCATGGAGCCCGGGGGTCATGAAATGAGGATGAGCAAACCTCAATAGCGCCGCTCAGAGGCAGAACGTACTACACAAGGTATCTGAGAAAAGTCTTCTTTATGAGCTTTACATCAATGCAGCCACTAATGTTGAGCAATGGACCACCCCTTTAAGTAATAGTCTTAAGAAAGGCTCTGCAATTTTGAGCCAAAATATTGCCTGGGCTAATTATAATCCATATTTTCACCATCTGACTTTGGAGTGTGGCCCCCATTTTTTCTATTATATACAAGAAGTTTTGGTGAGAACCTAAACCTTAAATGGGGTTATTGTGGACTATTTAATTTATGTACTATGTACCTAAGGACTAACAGGCAGGTAGTTGCTAACTACTGCTCCTGCTGGAGATTCCTCAGTTTCTGCTGACATCACGTCAACAGAGCAGCAGCTTCCAATCTGCTTTGCTTTGTTGATGGGGAAGAACTGCCAACATCATTCTGATTGACAGATAGCTCCCCACTTCCTTACTGCAGGAAGCCAGCTGTCAATCAGAATTATGTTGGCAGTCACACCTCGTCGACAGAGAAGCTAATGCCCTGTTGACGTGGAGCAGCTGAATCGCCTACAGGAGTGATCAGTGACAGGCAGAACAGGCAGGTAATAAGCAACTACTTGCCTGTTAATTAGTTTTTAGGCTCATACTAAAAAAAAACATAAAATAGTCCTCAGCATGGGGGCGCTGTCTGACTGCAACCAAACAAAGATACTGGTGGGTGGGGGAAACAGAGCATATGCATGAAGGATAATACACAGCCCCGGAAGTAAAATGAGTGGGTCCGGAAGCAGTTACAGATGCGCCTGAAACTCGGTAAGTATAGCATGCTTGCTTTATTTTTTTTTTTCTTTATTTTTCCTTTAATTTTTTTTATTACCCAAGTGCCGGATCCAGATCAATACCTGGAATTCCCTGAGAATTCCAGGCCCAGGCACAGCACTCAGCTACCTTTGAACTTGCGTGGATCCAGATTTTTACAGTCCAGTTCTGCCTATCACTAACCAAAAAGCCCATTAATTAACACAGTGCCCTGACTGACTTTTCATGTTTTTTAAAATGAAAAACAAGTCAAAACATATTCCTCTTAGTCTTTTGTGATCAGAAAGACCATTTTGAGCAGAACACTGACTGAAACTTATGATGTCACTGTAAAATCTGTTGTGCCTACCACTGGCCCCTGGCTTACCTCACCAGCCTACATAGGTTCCACACCTATGCACCGAGCAGCATACCTGACTCTGGCTGACCCTGAAATAGGACCTAAGTAGGGAACGGATGGGATGAGCGCTTAGTCAACCCCACTAAGCTCTAAAGAACCCACAGGGGAAAGCAAGCGAATAACATCTCCAGATGACTCAGGGAGAGGAACTGCAACAACAGCAAAGTTTCTCCAGATGAATACAAGCCAACTGCTTGCATTCAAGACTTTTAAAGGGTTGCTATAACTAGCAACAGCAAAGAGCAAGGACCTAAGTAGGGAACGGATGGGATGAGCACTTAGTCAACCCCACTAAGCTCTAAAGAACCCACAGGGGAAAGCAAGCAAATAACATCTCCAGATGACTCAGGGAGAGGAACTGCAACAACAGCAAAGTTTCTCCAGATGAATACAAGCCAACTGCTTGCATTCAAGACTTTTAAAGGGTTGCTATAACTAGCAACAGCAAAGAGCAAGGAGGAATGAGAGTATTTAAAAACACAAAGGGAAGTGCTGATGACTAACAGTTAAAAAGGTCAGGAAATCCACAGGTCCTAAAAAGAAAGGGATTAACCCCAAGCAGGGAAAAAGGAGAAATCAAAGAGCAGCTTGTATAGCCAAACACTGCGACGTTCTACAGCCGGAAACTACAGCACTGTCTGTCAAGCGTGACACATCTACTCTCATCTTCTTCACTTCTACAGTTGTGCAATATATTACTGTTGGGAATACTTGTCCAATGTTTTAGGGATTTTTCACTCTATAGCTGGAGCTTAGCAATGAGCTCTGACATCCTCTCATTATCCAAAAATCACCATAAAATAGTTGCTGCATTTCTGCCTCAGCATTTATACAGGTTATGAAAGTCCATCCTGAACGGCAGTGCATTAATATGTATTGTGATAGTATACTTATACTTTTTTTATTTTTTTTATTTTTGGGGAAACACAGTAGGGGGTACTTTTAACCTTCAAAAAGCAGACCCAGAATCATACTTACCAGACACCGGATGTCTTCGTGTCTTCGTGGCTGCCAGGTCCTCCTGCAATCTTCAGCGGATGCTCTCAATAGGTATGCTCCACAGTGGTCCCCTGCTTCTGGCCGACACACTCACATACATCAGATCACACACACACACACTCATACACATCAGATCACACACACACACATCAGATCACACACTCATACTCATATACACACACACAAACAATTGTAAAGTTTGCATTGTGCACCTTGCCAAGGAATTGCCTACTGCTTTGCAGTTTTACCAAAAATTAGACCTCCCCCAAAAAGAAGCCCTAGCAGGAATTTTCAGCATTTTCGGTGTAAGGCTTAAATATAAGCCCTATGATGAAAATAAGCTCTAGTCGTGGTTCAATAATAAACAGTGAACACCTCCAAAGAGAGAAGAAAGAAGACTTCAGATTGCACAAACACACACATTCACTCACCACATCCATTGATACTGATTGTGTACCGCCCTGGGGGATCGGCTGCATGCCGAGCCGCTCGGATCCGGGCTCGGGTTGTCGGTGGCTCAAGCGCCTCTGGACCGGGGGTCACGGTGCTCCGAAAAGGGGGGTGATCTTGCTGGCACTAGGGGTAGGGGTGGTGTGGTGGACGGTTCACGGCCGAAGCCGCGGTATTGGTAAAGTTCATGAGGCCACCCACGGGTCGTGGTGATTGTAGACACCACCGCTGTGGTGAAGGTATGGGGGCTCCCGGGAGCGGTGTAATGGCGCAGCTAGGTGTTGACCCCTCGTGGGTAGGGAATGTTGGTCCCGGGGCCTGGTTGGTGAGGGCTCGGGTGCAGGGTGGAGTGTTGCGGTGCGGTGCGGTGCCTGATGGCACTGTTGTACTCATGATTATAACCACACAAAGAGTCACTGGTAAACCAAGTCCGGTGATGATTGGTGCCCGCAGCCGGCTGCGTGTTCTCCTAGTAAGGTTGGTAATGTCCGCCTTTCTCCTGCACCTCTGTGTAGTGACTTTTGACTCCTATGCCTAAGCAACGGTAGTCCACTCCCCGACTTGTGTACGCCAGAGGAGCCCATTTGCCCATAGACGCTGGCCCTTTGGATCTCTGGCCCTTAGCGGTGGCACTTATCCGTACTGGTTGGGCTGTTGCCTTCAATCGGGACTTAGGTGGGAAAGGACCCTGAGGTCCAGACCGCAATCAGTTACTTTGACTAAGATCCAGTGGCTTCTGGACTAGTTCGGGGTCTGAGTACCCTGCCTGGTGCTCCGGTATCCAGTTGGCTCCCCGGTTCGGTTCCGGTGGGCCACTACCCTGTCCCGGTCCCTTACGGTTCCACCAGTCGTCTTCCCGGTCTCCTGCAGGCGGCCACTACCGTCTGCCTCCTGGCCGAAAAGGGTACCTAGGCTTCTACCCAGGCCCCTGACAGTTCCTAGTTTTTCTCCTCCACTTCTCATCTGTCAACTGTCAACACTGTTCTGTCTTGTGTTCCTGCCCCAGGCTATCCGAACTCCTCAGTGGGCATGGCCAACCGCCTGAGTCCGCCTCACCGGGTGTGAACGTCAGGACCTGGGAGGGGTGACTCAGGGTTTCTATGTGTGGCTGCTATTACCTTATTAGGGTGGGGTGTGGTGCGTGGGACTACCTGTGACCCTCTGGCTAGTCCAGGGCGTCACAATTGCTTCTGGCCAACTGGAGAAGATGTTGCACAGTGCAGTGGAGTGTAAGGACCTACGGTGGAATGCATGTAGGACTCGGTGGTGATACGTATTGATGCATTCCAACACAGGTCCTCTATGCGTTCAACCGCACTACATCCCAGGTTCCCCTGCCTGCCAGATGCAGTCATTATCGCCGGATGTGGTGAGTGTATGTGTGCGTGTGTATGTGTGTGATCTGATATCTTATTTCTTCTCTCTTTTGGGGGTGTCCACTGCCTATAATGAAGTGTCCTGCAGTATTTTTAATTTTTTTTAGCTACATGGACACTTCATTATTGAACCGCGATTAGGGCTTATTTTTTAGGTCGGGCTTATATTTAAGCCTTACACCAAAAATGCTGAAAATTCCTGCTAGGGCTTATTTTTGGGGGAGGGCTTATTTTTGGTAAAACAGAGTAGCAGTAGGCATTTCTCTGGCTAGGTGCACAAACCAAACTTTAAAATTGTTAAAATTCACTAGGACCTTCAGAATTCATAAAACATGACACAAATTCTAAATTGATTCGATCATCTCCAGTGACCAGTCTTCTTCATCAGACCCATTCACGTTACTGCAAGAAGTAAAATATATTATATGTGAGGGCTAAATGGACAGTTCTGTACTTGGCTCATTCAGGCTGATCTCCCCATTATTAGGGGTACTTTGCACACTACAACATCACAAGCCGATGGTAGCGATGCCGAGCGCAATAGCCCCGCCCCCGTCACAGCTGCGATATCTTGTGATAGCTGCCATAGCGAAAATTATCGCTACGCAGCTTCACATGCACTTACCTGCCCTGCGACGTCGCTCTGGCCGGCGAACCGCCTCCTTCCTAAGAGGGCGGGTCGTGCGGCGTCACAGCGACGTCACACAGCAGGCGGCCAATAGAAGCGGAGGGGCGGAGATGAGCGGGACGTAAACATCCTGCCCACCTCCTTCCTTCCTCATTGCAGCCAGGACGCAGGTAGGAGATGTTCCTCGCTCCTGCGGCTTCACACACAGCGATGTGTGCTGCCGCAGGAACGAGGAACAACATTGTAACATCGATCCTTCCGAAATTATGGAAATGACCGACGCTACACCGATCATACGATTTCGACGCTTTTGCGCTCGTTAATCGTAGTAAAAAGGATTCACATACTCCGATGTCGACAGCGACGCCGGATGTGCGTCACTTTCAATTTGACCCTATCGACATCGCACCTGCGATGTTGTAGTGTGCAAAGTACCCCTAAGTCTATAAGCAGTTTATGTCTTAAGATAGAATGAGAAGGAAAGCGATGTATGCAGCCATCACCCTGGAAAATATAGATAAGTAAACAGCGTAATATTTCAGCTCACCTCACACGTAGATTACCGAGATGGATATGACGGGGAATATTCATTACCACTTCCGTCTGCGTAATGTACATTCCGCCAACTCAATCAATGAACTTTGCAAAGATATATTTAAAAAAGGGTATTTAGGGATTAGCCACAGGTTTTAGAAATGAAAATGGGAGCAATTCTGACAAATCTATCAGGAATAAGATCAACAACTTAAGTTTAAACCAATCATCCTGAGTATATATTTGAACTTGGATATGTAGATTTACATGCACAAGTCCCTACGGTTCAGCAATACACTCAAAGGATCAGCAGCCCTATAGACAGCTAAATTACTCAGAAAGCCGGGGAATTTATCAAACATGAATTTCAAAGTACGTTCTAGCCTGCAGGAAAATGGAAGTGCCCATTAATGTACATACAAAATAAATGTTGTTTCCCAGATCCTTCCACTATTTATTTCTCGAGTAGCATTGGCAAAATATTTTTTTTTTTCTTCTTCTTGTCTGTGTGTGTTCATTTACATAAAGTGGGACAAAATAGTTTTCGCAGCTTTGATGGCAATCCTACAGACGCATAAACTGCTTAAGACGTAAGAAAAGAAGATGATACCTGGACCCAGCGGGAGTTCTCTGCTCTCTTCTGCATCTTTTATAAAGGACTGTTTATTCTCATCAGTAATTTGGAAACGAGTGTCATTACATGTGGCAAACTGAGAATTCTAAAAAGCAAAACAAAGGAGGTAATCAGCATAATTAACAAACAGTCTGCTGCTAAGGGTTTTTTTTAGAGAAATATAGGTGTTTGTGCTTGTTTTGTAGGGGGAAGAGGATATATTAGAAGAGATATTAGCTCAATTAATGGAACAAAGTTGCTCAGGGGGACTTCAAAATAAGCATTAAAGGAGTTGTCCCATAGCATATAGTAAATAACCTATTGACAGTATAGGTAATGTATTTATGATTCTGTCATGGTGTATGATTGGATAACCAGGGACCAGGGCTCCTAAACTGATCCTAGAGATACGTCTGATGGTGATGATGTCTGGGTCATCTTCTTAGCCCGGCTCCTGTACAGCCCTGATTTAATATCCCCTCTTCCTCACCCCAGAGGAGGACCAGGACAGGAGTGGTAGAACTCATAGAAAAGGACAAACAGTGGAAACCAAAACTCAATCACTCAACACGCTCACATAGAGGTATTAGACAACAAGTGATAAGGAGGAAAACAAGAACAGGGAGGAAACAATGAGATAATGATAGAACTCCCCAATAACTCCATGCACAAAGCACTACAATCACCAACAAGACTGGGATACAACAGCACACAAACCGGTGTAGCAAAAGCTATCATCGGCATGGGAAGACAGATTCCTCCATCTTAAAAAGGCAGGGAGTAGCTGTGATAGGTCTTCCCACAACATGTGATCACAGAGGTAAGCAGCAGACCAACAGACCAGTTTCATTAAAAATGAACACACAGCTGGTTGACGTCTGAGCCTACCTATGTAACTCAGAAGCACCAGAGCAACCACAGTGAAAAGTGTTAGAGTTTGTCATGTGAACAGCGTCTGATGCCGCAAGACACCGGCGAGTTGTGAGCCAAACCCTGTGTGACAGATTTATGACCACTGGGACAGTCACAATCACAAAAGTAGGAGTCCCAAAGTGCCCTGTGTGTATGGAGAAATAGTGAGCATGTGCAACAACTGCTCAATTTACTGTTTATAGGAGTGGTAGTTGCATATAATGACTGGTCTCTGGGTCAGTAGGTAAAGGACTTATCCCAAGTGATTATACAATTATTCACTACCCAATGCACCAGTAATGCATGTTGTTTGCAAAGCAAACTCATTAAGATACAAACTGCAAGTTCTTTTTTCACATGTTATGCCAAGTAAAAAAGTAAAAATGTGTCCTTTAATTTCCAGTCAGTTGATCAAGTTTAGTCACGATTCTTTTTTTAACTTGGTTACACCCCACCATTAATTCTCCTCTGCTGAGCTCTACCCGTTATGGTCTCATGGTCGTGACATCGCCTCAGGTCCTTCACCATCACGTCTCCTCTGCTGGTCACCACAGGTCCTTCACCACCACTTCTCTGCTGAGCTCTGCCCATTACAGTCAATTGATCATAACATCACCACAGGTCCATCACCAACACTTCTCCTCTGCTTATCTCTGGAGCTCAGCATTGGAGAAGTGGTGGTGAAGGACCTGTGCTGATGTCATGACCATGTGGCCATAATAGGCAGAACTCAACAGAGGAGAAGTGGTGGTGTAGGACCTTTGGTGATGTCATGATCATGTGTGTTGTGAATGTCAGTTATGCTGTTGCTGCTGTGAGCGCCTCCCTCTTGTGCACTTGTGGCCAGGAATGGTTTTGACAGAGACCAGGTGTTCTTGAGCAATGGGCGTTTCCATTGCTAACTCTCTGCTTATTTGAGCCTTGGCCTCCTGGTAGTCTGAGTCGGTTATCATTGTCCTGTTGCTCACTTGGCTTTTCATCTTGCTTCTGACCACATCTACCTCAGATAAGTGCTTGGTTCTTTTTTAGTTGTTTTGTTCTTTTTGTTCCTATCTGGGTTTGTCATTTACTGTGTTTTTTGTCAGTTTATTTGCATACAGGAATCTTCCCTCTTTGTTGCTTAGCTGGGAAGCTCCCTGCAGCTATGTTTGGAGTTTTGCTCCTATAAGTCCATGTGTTTGTTTCTTCTTGAATTTGTAATTGTTCTTGTTTTTTCTGTTCATTGGTTTGACAAGAGCGCCTGATATAGGATGGAGTACAGATCGTGCGATCTGAGGACCTTTTTGTACTATCAGGTATTTGGGTTTTTGTAGGGTTTTCCTCTAGCCACCATCAGCCCCTTTCCTATCCTTTCCTATTTAGTTAGTGGGGCCTCACCTTTGCTAATCCTATCCTCCATCTGTGTATTGTATTTTCCTATATCACCATAGTCTTTGAATGTGGGGGGCTTGCTATACCTTTGGGGGTCTACTCTGAGGCAGAGATTTATTCATCCTTCCTTCCTTTAGGATAGCTAGTTTCTCCAGCTGGTTTTGCGGTGCATAGGATGTTAGTTCACTCCTCAGCTACTTCTAGTGTTGGTGGTTAGTAAGGGGATGGCGGCCAGATTAGTTGCTAATGCTCTTGTCACATTTTTGCCAATGATACATTGTGATCTTCCATGGTTCCGGATCATAACACATGTGACCATAATGGACAGAACTCAGCAGAGGAGAAACGGTGGTATAGGACCTGTGGTGATCTCCCAACCATGTGATGATTATGAGAGGAGCTTAGCAGAGAAGTGGTGGTGAAGGACCTGTGGTGTAATCAATTACAATGCTAGGGGTGTGACTAAGTTTAAAAAAGAATTGTCCCTGAACTTGAGTAACTGTGACTGAACCATGCAAAAGCTCCGCCCCAAAACCTAAGGTATGTACTACATTAAGCTAAGCATATAAAGTCTTTTTTAAGATAAATACATGGAATTTTACAAAAAAACAAAACATTTTAGTGATGCACATTGCATCATTTAAAACACATTAGGGGCAGTCTAATATAAAAAAAATGACATGGCAGGTTCTCTTTAATTAATTGATTAAATAATTTTAAGCTTGTTTAAAAATGATGGTTCTCGGCAGCCCATCGTCATGTGTCCTGAGATCGGACAGTGTTGGAGAGTTCGGCCTAAGACACACGGCATGAAAATCGGAGCGAGTGGAATGCGATGAAACATCGCATTCCACTCGGACCAATATTAGCCTATGTCCCAGCACCCATGAACAATTATTTTCTCAGCCCTAATCGGACCGAGAAAACAATTGCAGCATGCTGCAGGTGCAATGCAATCTTGTTTCACTCGCACCCATTCAAGTCTATGAGGCGAGAGAAAAATCGCACTGCACACGCAGTACACCGGTGTTCCGCGAGTGCAGGGCGAGAATGGCAATAGCCAGCTATGGAGGAGAGAGGAAGATAAATCTCTCCCTCCCCTCCGCAGCGCCGGCCTGCCGCTCCTCAACACTGGCCTACTGTCACGCTCCCCGGGTCCCCTGCTCTGCTGCCCGGCTCACCTGCCACGCTCCCCGGCTTCCCTGCGTCGCTCCCCGGTTCCTCTGTCCGGCGTCCGCCGCTCCCCGCTCTCCAGCCTCCATTGCCTGCGGTCCCCAGGCATCCTGGTCCCCGCTCCCGGCGCCCGTCGGCTACTCAGCCCCAGCCCGGCTCTCCTGCTTCCTCCTCACCGCTCCCTGCCCTGGCTTCTGGCACCCGGGCCTCGCGCATGCGCGGTAGGGTGCGCGCGCGGTCATTGACCCTTTCTTAGAGGGCCAGCGTCCACTGACAGGAAATTGAGCACACAGGTACAGGGTATAAAAGGGGTTAGTGTCCAAGTGGGCGGGGCCTGTTCTTTGTGTTTCCCAAGCTAGGAGTCAGGTCTCCTTGTGTTCCTGTGAGATACTCACCTCTCTCTCTTCTAGAGCCGATCCTGCCTCGCCATCCGGTCCTGCCGAATCCCGAACCCCGAACGCTGATTCTCTGCCATCCTGACAGTCCGTTCCATCTCTGATCCCTGTGGTGACCCGTCCTCTCGCTCCATCGGTTCCGGACTCCGCCTGACAACATCTCGGCTTCCGAACCTGAGCTCCGTCACCCGGACTACCATCAGTGACTCCGTGGTCCCAGGGACTTCTCCATTCTACTCTTTTGCACGGACTGTCCTGCTACCTGTAGTGCTCCGGCTACCGGACCCCTTACCTTCATCAAAGGAGTTCGGCCCAGTGGATCCACCTCCTGGGTCTGCCCGTCCACCTGGCCCTAACAGTAAGAACAGGCCATGGATCCCGCCGAAGCACTAGCGGCCTTGCAGGAAGAACTCACACGCCAGCGTGAGACTCAGACCCGCATGCTGAACTTTATGTCTTCTGTGGACGCCCGCCTGAACACGCTACAAGCGTCGGTTACATCTTCAGCATCTCGGGCTTCCACTAGACAATCCACGGCTCCAGCTCCCGTGGCAGCCTCCTCGGATGCTTCCAGGCTTCGTTTGGCCTCACCACCCCGGTACGCCGGAGATCCCAAGACCTGCAGGGGATTCATAAACCAATGTTCCCTCCATTTCACGCAGCTGCCGCATTTGTTTGCCTCCGACCAAGCCAAGGTCGCCTTCATGATGTCCCATCTAGAGGGTGAGGCATTGGCGTGGATGAACCCCTTGTGGGAGAAGGAGGACCCTGTGACCACGAACATCCAGGAGTTCCTGCAGGCAATTCGTGGCACCTTTGACGAGCCCGGACGTGCCTCCGCGTCTGCTTCATCTCTTCTCCGGTTACGTCAGGGGACTCTAACGGTGGGTCAATATGCCATCCGTTTTCGCACCTTGGCTTCGGAACTCGGGTGGAACAACGAGGCTCTAACCGCCGCCTTCTGGGAAGGACTCTCGGGTCGAATTAAAGATGAGCTGGCTGGTCGTGACGTACCGTCCACCCTGGATGCCCTGATTACCCTAGCGACTCGAGTGGACATTCGCTTTCAGGAGCGATCCAAAGAGGTGTCCCGTGAGAGACGACCGGTGCGGCATTCCTCTCCTCCGCAGAAGCCCGCCGTACTTCAGTCAACGGCATCTGGTGTCTCCGTCCACGAGCCCATGCAGATCGACCGTGTGCGGCAGTCTGAACAACGCCGAGCAGAGCGGCTCGCCAAGGGCCTCTGCTTCTACTGCGGAGAGGGCACACACCTTCTACGCTCCTGTCCAGAGAGGCCGGGAAACTCCAAAGCCTAGGGTTGGTAGGAGAGGCCACCCTAGGTGCTGGGACTCTCTCAGACCCGGTTACGTGGACTGTTCAACTGACAACGGGAGAGACGCGGTTCACGGCCGAGGCGTACCTCGATTCTGGGGCAGCAGGCAATTTCATCCAGCAGGCCACGGTGGACAAGTACCAGGTGCCTGTTACTCCACTCGACAAACCCCTCGTGATTGCCTCCGTGGATGGGAGACCCCTCTCTGACACCATCTCGTGGATCACCAGGCCGATCGAACTGCGTATCGGTGCCCTGCACACCGAGAACATCGCTCTCTACGTCCTCCCACACATGTCCCATCAAATCCTGCTGGGACTCCCCTGGTTAAGGACACACGAACCGTCAGTCAGCTGGGGCACTGGTGAAATCACCCGATGGGGCTCTTCTTGCCATGAGAACTGTCTGAAGACCATACAACCCATCCGACGACCTCCGGTTCCAGAGTCCCTACCGGGACTGCCCTCGGCCTATTGGTCCTTCGCGGACGTCTTTGACAAAAAGGAATCAGAGGTACTTCCGCCACATCGTCCTTACGATTGTGCCATCGACCTGCTCCCGGGAACTACACCACCTCGAGGACGGATATATCCGCTGTCTCCTGCCGAAACAAGGGCCATGTCTACTTACATCACAGAGAGCCTGGCAAGGGGATTCATTCGGAGATCCTCCTCTCCTGCTGGAGCAGGCTTCTTCTTCGTTAAGAAAGAAGGTGACCTACGCCCATGCATAGACTACCGGGGATTGAACCAAATCACCGTGAAAAACAAGTACCCCCTGCCGCTCATCCCTGAATTGTTTGATCGACTTAGAGGAGCTCGTGTGTTCACCAAGTTGGATCTTCGGGGTGCCTACAACCTGGTCCGCATCCGCTCTGGGGACGAATGGAAGACCGCGTTCAATACTCGCGATGGGCACTATGAATACTGTGTGATGCCCTTCGGCCTATGTAACGCACCAGCAGTCTTTCAGGAATTGGTGAACGACGTGTTCCGAGACCTTCTCTACGTCTGTGTGGTGGTGTATCTTGATGACATCCTGGTCTTTTCTCCGGACCTCCAGACTCACAGAGAGAACGTGCAGCTGGTACTACGACGACTGAGGGAGAATCGTCTGTACGCCAAGTACGAGAAGTGTGTCTTCGAGCAGTCTTCTCTTCCCTTCCTGGGTTACGTCATCTCCGATACCGGACTGCAGATGGATCCGAAGAAGGTCTCTTCCATTCTCAACTGGCCTCCTCCTTCTGGACTAAAGGCAATCCAACGCTTTCTGGGATTCGCCAACTATTACCGCCAGTTCATTCCTCACTTCTCGGCTCTGACTGCTCCTCTCTCCGCCTTGACCAAGAAGGGGGCTAATCCAAAGGACTGGTCACCTGCGGCCGACGCCGCGTTTGGCTCCCTGAAGCGGGCATTTGCCTCCTCTCCTGTGCTCCACCGTCCGGAGTTAAACCGACAGTTCACCTTGGAGGTGGATGCCTCCTCCTCGGGAGCCGGAGCAGTGCTCATGCAGAAGTCCTCCTCCGGGAAGATGGTGACTTGCGGTTTCTTCTCCAAGAGCTTCTCAGCGCCTGAACGCAATTACACCATCGGAGACCGAGAGCTATTGGCAGTCAAACTGGCTCTGGAGGAATGGCGCTACCTTCTGGAAGGAGCAGTGTACCCCGTTATTATTTACACGGACCACAAGAACCTGGAATACCTGCGGTCTGCTCAGCGACTGAACCCACGGCAAGCCAGGTGGTCCTTGTTCTTTGCCAGATTCGATTTCCAGCTCCATTTCCGACCCGCGGACAAGAATGTACGCGCTGACGCCTTGTCCAGGTCATTCATACCCATGGAGCAGGAGGAGGAGACATCCCAGCCCATTATCTGCCCTAGTAAAATCATTCCGGTGACTCCTGTCACCCTGGCCCAGATACCGCCCGGGAAGACCTATGTCTCTGAGACTGACAGGCAAAAAGTGTTACACTGGGGCCATGCCTCGAAAATAGCTGGTCATGCTGGTCAGAAGAGAACTTGGAGTACGATTGTACGTCATTACTGGTGGCCATCCCTTCGGACGGATGTCGCTTCTTTTGTCTCAGGCTGCTCCTCTTGTGCCAGGAACAAAACGCCCAAACACCTGCCATATGGCCGTCTTCTGCCTCTGCCTATACCCTCAGTTCCGTGGCAACACATTGCGATGGACTTTATTACGGACTTGCCACTGTCCTCCGGACACACAGTCATATGGGTCGTGGTGGATCGGTTCTCTAAAATGGCTCATTTCGTCCCTATGGCTGGACTGCCCTCTGCCCAGGAACTCGCTGACGCCTATATACAACACATCTTCCGCTTGCATGGCTTTCCATCACACATTGTGTCCGACAGAGGAACTCAGTTCACCTCCTGCTTCTGGAGGGCTCTCTGCAAACATCTGGGAGTGACTCTGGACTTTTCTTCAGCCTACCATCCTCAGTCGAACGGCCAAGTGGAACGGGTCAATCAGATCTTGACCTCCTTCTTACGTCACTACGTCAACGCCCATCATGACGACTGGTCCACGCTTCTTCCTTGGGCTGAATTCTCCCATAACCACCACGTCAGTGAGTCCTCCTCCAGCTCTCCCTTCCATGTCGTTTACGGACTTCAGCCTTCCGTCTCATTGCCTGTATCCTCTTCCTCGGATGTCCCTGCTGCTGATGCTGTAGCCCGTGACTTTGCAACGATTTGGGACTCTGTCAAGGCGTCCCTTGGACGTGCTTCCCTGCGGATGAAGAGACACGCAGACAAGAGGTGTCTGGACCCTCCGTGTTTCTCTCCAGGAGATCTCGTCTGGCTTGCTTCCAAGTACGTCCGATTGAAGCTACCATCCTACAAGCTGGGTCCTCGCTACATCGGGCCGTTTAAAGTCCTCAGCAAGATCAATGAGGTCTCCTACAAGCTGCAGCTCCCGGCCACGATGAGGATACCCAACTCCTTCCACGTCTCCCTGCTCAAGCCGGTTGTCCTTGGTCCCTTCTCCGCTGCTGCCAGTTCGGCTCCTCCTCCTATTGCCGATGACGACATCTATGCGGTAAGGGATATCGTGGCCATGAAAACCGTACGGGGCCGACAGTTCTTCCTGGTGGACTGGGCAGGGTATGGCCCTGAGGATAGGTCCTGGGAACCCCGGGAGAATGTGGGTACGCCTCTGATCCGTGCCTTCCTGTCCTGGTTGCGGGGAGGGGGGCTTGGGGGGGGGGTACTGTCACGCTCCCCGGGTTCCCTGCTCTGCTGCCCGGCTCACCTGCCATGCTCCCCGACTTCCCTGCGTCGCTCCCCGGTTCCTCTGTCCGGCGTCCGCCGCTCCCCGCTCTCCAGCCTCCATTGCCTGCGGTCCCCAGGCGTCCTGGTCCCCACTCCCGGCGCCCGTCGGCTACTCAGCCCCAGCCCGGCTCTCCTGCTTCCTCCTCACCGCTCCCTGCCCTGGCTTCTGGCACCCCGGCCTCGCGCATGCGCGGTAGGGCGCGCGCGCGGTCATTGACCCTTTCTTAAAGGGCCAGCGTCCACTGACAGGAAATTGAGCACACAGGTACAGGGTATAAAAGGGGTTAGTGTCCAAGTGGGCGGGGCCTGTTCTTCGTGTTTCCCAAGCTAGGAGTCAGGTCTCCTTGTGTTCCTGTGAGATACTCACCTCTCTCTCTTCTAGAGCCGATCCTGCCTCGCCATCCGGTCCTGCCGAATCCCGAACCCCGAACGCTGACTCTCTGCCATCCTGACAGTCCGTTCCATCTCTGATCCCTGTGGTGACCCGTCCTCTCGCTCCATCGGTTCCGGACTCCGCCTGACAACATCTCGGCTTCCGAACCTGAGCTCCGTCACCCGGACTACCATCAGTGACTCCGTGGTCCCAGGGACTTCTCCATTCTACTCTGTTGCACGGACTGTCCTGCTACCTGTAGTGCTCCGGCTACCGGACCCCTTACCTTCATCAAGGAGTTCGGCCCAGTGGATCCACCTCCTGGGTCTGCCCGTCCACCTGGCCCTAACACCTGCCCCTTCTCAGTGCTGGCCTGCCCCCCCGCAGCTGAGGTCCGATCTCATGATCGGACCTCAGTTGCTTTGACACTCACATGACACTCGGCTCCTGCTGTGCTGCCAGCGTGAGCCGAGTGTCATGCGAGGATCGCAGTAGATCAAGCCTCGGCCTTCAGTGAAGTATAAGCTTCTTTTGCATTCATTTTTTTAACTTAACAACTTTGTGAATTTTTTATTTACTCCACAGACAACCCCTTTAAATTAATGATGTTTATATTTTTTTTCTAAAATGTTATTGGTTTTATAAAATTTAGCAAAGAATGGGTTAAAATTAATGTAAGTGTAAGGTTACGGCATGGCATGCAGTATAACTATGACATTATATTCCTATTTGGAAAGTTATATCATTAAGCATTCCTTAATAAGCTAATTAATATGATTAAGGGGAAATGTATTCATGAGCTCATTGCCATTTGCGGCATAACAATTTATTTGCCTTGGAGTATAAGCAGTTACGTCTGTTGTTTTACTTTACTACATAATGTAAATATGATGCATCTTTCCTCCATTGTGTATCATTGTCTTGTCAGTGAGTGTGAAAGCAACAAATGTCATATCCAACTATTTATTAACAAACGACATTTTGTGTTATTCTCTTACCTGTCCTTAGGATCTATTAACAGGTGAGTTGTGGACAGGAGTCATAATAGGTAATAAATTTATCATCGTTGGGGGTCTGATCACACGGAACTTCCCTGATCCCAAGAATGAGGTTCGCGCCACCTCTTGTTAATGGTGGGGTAGGGCACATGTAATATTACTGCTCCACTCTCTTCCTTGGCTCTATGGGAGAAGTAATGCATAGATAATGAATGGAACGGTGGTCACAAAGATGTAGAGGTCAGGAGTGGACAAAAACAGAAGAGGGCCCTTGTGCAAGGGTAGAGTGTCGTAAGGTGGTATTCATGGGTGATGGATTGACTCCAGTCGATATAGAAGGCTACATGAAAGGACTGGTACTGGCTTGGTGTGTGGAATTGTGTAACGTGGATTGTTGTGGCATGTTGCTGCTGACGTCATCTGGCCGCGATCAAATGTTGACTCATTTCCGCAAGGAGACCAACAGTTTGTTTCAAACAATGGAACTTGAAACTCAATGGTTCATTTTCAACAACAATTCCATAGACCAGATAGCGGACACATATCTTCCAGCATGTTCAACAGTACAAGGCACATCAAGGCACAAGTTCCAACTAAGTTTATTCTGATCTTACTGACCTGTGAGTCCCAGCACAACCCAGCTTTGCGCTACAATTCAACTCTTGACTGTCAGTTCCCATTCTACAGCTCACTGTCCGCCAGGGTAAGCTGACTTCATTCACATGCCAGATAGGATTAACCCGTTATGTTGGCGGTTAGGGACTTGGCCACTAGAGTCTTGTTCTTAGGCATTCTTCAATTATCTAAGCTGACATTATTCACATGCCAGTTAGTATTAAACTGATACCTTTAAGGTTAAGGGCATGGCCCCATGAGTCTTGTCCTCATGCTCCAATTGTCTGGGGGCACTCTGTTTGAGGGTCAGTTTGTAGTCTCAATATTGTTCTCACTTTGCATATCAATGATCACATTAACTTCATTCTGGTCTCCTTCCTCTATTTGCCACAGATCACCCACTGCATACGGCCTTGACGACCTACAGACCATACGTCCAGTACTTAGCACACACTGGGTGTTAACTAACTTTTCTAGAACAACCTGTCTCTTACCATATCAACTAATCCCTCCCATTGTGGGCTAGTCCCAACACTTAACAATTACTGACTTATAGTCTGCTAACTTCCTACTCATTAACTTGATGTACATTATGTACCGCCCCGCGTACACTCGCACTACGGGTGGTGGCTCGAGCCTCTCACGGACCCAGGGGTCACGTCTCTCTGCAAGGGAGTTGGCACTACATGTGGGGATTTGGGTGTTTGGTTTGAAATGATAGTTCGTGACGCCACCCACTGGTTGTGGTGATTGTAGACACCACCGCTGCGGTGAAGGTGTGGAGATCCCCAAGAGTGGTGTAGTAGCGCAGCTAGGTGTTGACCCCTCCGTGGGTAAAGGATGTTGGTCCCGGGGTCCGGTGGGCCGGGGCCCGGGTGCAGGGTATAGTGTTGCGGTGCAGCGCAGCGCGGTGCCTGATGTCACTGGTGTACTCACTCTGACACAAGACACTGGAGTCACTGGTAAACCAAACGGAGTAATGAACAGGGCCCGCAGCCGGCTGCAGCTTTTCCCAGATTAGGTTGGTGGTGTCCGCCTTTCTCCTGCACCTCTGTGTGTGAATCTTGACTCCTGTGCCTAGACACCGGTAGTCCGCTCTCCGACTTGTATCTGTCATAGGAGCCCATTTGCCCGCAGACGCTGGCCCTTTGGATCTCTTGCCCTTGGTGGTGGCACTTATCCGGAATGGTTGGGCTGTTGCCTTCAATCGGGACTTAGGTAGGAATGAACCCCTGAGGTCCAGACCGCAATCAGTTAATTTGACTATGTTGGTGGCTTCTAGCCTACTTCGGGGTCTGAGTACCCTGCCCGGTGGTCCGGTATCCAGTTGGCTCCCCGGTTAGGTTCCGGCGGGCCACTACCCTGTCCCTTATGGTTCCACCAGTCGTTTTCCCGGTCTCCTGCAGATAGCCACTACTGTCTGCCTCCTTGCCAGTGGTGACTGGGCTATGACCCAGCCACCTGGTAGTCTCTGGGCAGCCTGTACACAGGACTGCCCGTGCACTTGTACTTGACTCTTCCAGAGCCTGAGCTAGACTACTTGGGTTCCCGCCTCCAGGCCTGTGAACTCCTTGGTGGGTGGAGCCAACCGCCTGGCTCCACCCCCCTGGTGTGGACATCAAACCTGGAGGGTGGTGACAAGGCTTTTAAGTTTGACTGATGTTACCTAACTGGGAAGGGGTGTGTAGTGTTGTTGTGTGTCTACCTGGGACGACCTGGATAGTCCAGGGCGTCACAATTACATATTACGTAACACTTATCAGCACTAAATATCACAGGCTACACTATACATTACATGACAATAAACTTGCAATACATCACATTACCTTACATTCTACATGAAAGATTATTTACAAAAGACGCAAGACATTATTCACATTACACTATCCAACGTGTTTGTTGTCTTCAGGAACATGACAGAAGGAATCCACCACTCTTACACAAAACAGTATCGTATTTTTTGGTCTATAAGATACACTTTTTTTCCTCCAAATTTTAGAGGAAAGTGGGGGGTGCATCTTATAGTCTGAATATATGGTGGTGGAGGAATTGATGTTCGGGTTGTGCATGCGCGCGCACACACACACACACGAGAACACACACACACATGAGAAAGCACACACACACACACACACACTACAGATCGCATCCACACACTCACATCCAGTGATATCGCTTGCTTCTCGGCACCTGTAAGGACCTGTGACAATGTACACTGTCTTCAGCTTCCAGGACCTGCAATATTATCACATGGCCGGAAGCATGTGGTATCAGTGGATGTGGTGAGTGTGCGCGCGATTGTATCGGTTTGTGCGATTTCGTGACTGTGTGTGAGTGTATGCAATCGGATGTGTGAGTGTATGCTGTCCAATGTGTGAGTGTGTGTTCTGATGTGTGAGTCGGCCAGACGAAAGCTTCTGGCTTCTGTTTGACCAGCAGCGTGTATCACAGTACAGGGACCTGACGGGTCTCTGCACCGCAATGCATTTCAGCTGGATGTGCAGCCTCAGACCTCAGACACCCATTCAGGTAAGGCTGGGGCCAGCGGGCCCCCTGCACCCCCGGGCCCGGTTGCGATTCCTGCAGCCGCGATCATTCCACCCCGGGCCATGAGTAACAAAGTAGCGGAAACAAATATCAAGCTCTTCTGTCGTGGGTGGCAATACCTGGTACCTTAACAAGGGGCTCAGTGTCATTGTCCCATAGCAGTTGAACTTATTGGAATGGCCAAATAACCATAATGACTCCATATTTCCATAGTCAATGTTCCATTAATACCAATAATTATTATTTTTTCTTTCATAGTAAAGAAGAAGCTCAAATACGTTAAATGATTCAATAAAAATTTCTAATCAAATACCCATATTATCCGCCAATATATTAGAATATTCTCCTTACAGAGCTCTAAATAAAAGTCTCGTAGGCTAAGGTTAAACCATTAGTTAGACTTTCATGTTCAAACATTGTAAAGCTATTTTATAATTGGAACAATTTCAGCTCTCGGTTATTTCCTAATTAAATATTTGTCACCGGGATTGTTATTGGTTCAGCCGAAATGAGGGTTGTAAAATAAATAAGGTGGTGTTTCCTCTCAGCCCCGGCTGCAGAACAGTTCGCAGCTCGGAATAATGAACTCGGCGACTCCCGGAGTCAGGATGTCCATCTTCAAGTGCTAATTCAGACTGCCAATGCATTCTCACCAGCGCCTAGTGTCAAGAAATGCCTAACTGCAAATGCCAAAGGGTTAATAAAGCAACATATTGCCAAGATTTGTGTGAAATATTCCATTTTCTAATACAAGTCTTTGCAAATGGAAAGGTTCACAGCTTGCATACAGGTAGTGGAAGTTCAAGGCCATTACACTTCTGCTGTTGAAGGCTCAAAACTGTAAAAATGTGACAGTAAAAAAATATATATGAAAAATCAGAATATAATATTAATTCTGCATTATTTTTATCATTTTTTTTAATACACTGAAAAAAAATCTATTATTAATTATTGATCTGTATCAGTATGCTATAAAAATGTCAGTTGTCAGGTTGAGTATTTTATAATTTAGCGGGAATCTGTTATCAGGAAATGATCTTTGATGTCAATCAGGTTTTTATGTTCAACTCTTCTTTTTAGAAAAGGTTTTTTCTTCTTCATATCATAATCTGTATTAAAGGGAACCTGTCGGGTCCCATATGCGCTCTAACCTACAAGCAGGGTGATGTGTGGCCTAAAATCCCCTTCCTACCCATCCCTGTGTTATAATATTGTGTAAAATGAATTGATAAGAAAACGTTTTATAACTTACATGTTGCCTATGTAAATGATCAGAGGGACTAGTCCCCAGGGTGTCGCTTCGCCCCGTTTAGTTTGCCCTCTTGCCGTGGTATCACAACCCTGTGAGCATGATACTATGGATTTACATGAGCGACGTCACCGTCAGCTTCTGATGATCATGCGCATGCGCGCTTCTCATTCGCGCAGCCTTCTTAGCCAGGTGTACGCTTGTCGGCTTCACAAGCGCACTGCACATGATCTGAAGGCTCCTGCGCTTCTGTCCATGCATAGAGCGCGTCTAAAGCCGCCAAGCAAACACCTGGCTAAGAATTCTGCGGGAATGAGAAGCGCGCATGCGCATGATCATCAGAAGCTGACGGTGACGTCGCTCATGTAAATCCATGGTATCACGCAGCAAGTTCCCTTTAAAAAACAATAATTAAAAATCTTGCAATTTTGACATCAGCCACTCAGGCTTATGATAGGCTAATTACTTCCTGCTCTTATAGGAAATCCACTTGTAAAATAGCAGCAATGGTCAGACTTTGACCACAACTTTTATATTGAAGCATTGTCACGGCCGTCTCTCTGCAGTATGAGTCTAGTGACAGGTTCAGGGCCAGAGTCTCATTGCCATGTACGACTCTGTATTTTAAATGTAGTTTCCTTGCCTTTGGCAAGCTAAGAGTTAATGTCAGTTTCTCATTGCCAGCAGCATACTTATTTCCTCTCTACAGGTGCTTCCGGTTTGGGACCACTCTCAGTCCCTTTATATACAACCACTTCTCCCAGTGGAGGGTGCCGGTTATTGTGATTCCATTTGGATGCTTGGCCTTGAGGTGGAAGGAGCTGGTGGAGCCCTTATCACAAGTAACTGTATAGGCTGTAGTCCTGGTTCTGACTGCATCGGTGAGTTGTTTGTTGTCTTTTGTTGTTATCCCCTGTCTGTCTTACATTTTCCTGGTGTTGCATGAGTGCAGCATTGGTGCTAGCATTCCTCACCTGCCAACTCACTAGCCAGGGTTAATACATGAAGAAAAACAAAAAGCCAGCACTAAATGTGCACTACAGCACTAAACATTCCAAACTGTACTTATTATAAAAATTTTGAGATTTTTGGCAAAAAATTGCAATTTCTTGAGCTGCCTCGCCACGTCACGGCAAATCTCATTTGAGGCAGTCCTACACTAAAATATTTTTATAAAATGTGCCATACGGCCTCACATATGAATAGTAGAACTGCTCTTAGCAGCACTCACCTGGTCTATTTCAATCCCGTACCCATGACTGAGTCAAGGCTGTGGGCGGGACAGGTCCAAGCAAATGCTGCATGAAGTAAATAGCCTGTGGACAAGGCCTGATGACTTAATGTAAACAGTCACCAACCGCCAAAATTTAGACAGATGGAATACATCCCAAATTGGGGTGCATAGCAAAGTGGGGGTCAGCCACCGACCAATTCAATGAAGAAAAACAAAAAGCCAGCACTAAATGTGCACTTCAGCACTAAACATTCCAAACTGTACTTATTATAAAAATTTTGAGATTTTTGGCAAAAAATTGCAATTTCTTGAGCTGCCTCGCCACGTCACGGCAAATCTCATTTGAGGCAGTCCTACACTAAAATATTTTTATAAAATGTGCCATACGGCCTCACATATGAATAGTAGAACTGCTGGTGGAGCCCTTATCACAAGTTGCTGTTTAGGCTGTAGTCCTGGTTCTGACTGCATCTGTGAGTTGTTTGTTGTCTTTTGTTGTTATCCCCTGTCTGTCTTACATTTTCCTGGTGTTGCATGAGTGCAGCATTGGTGCTAGCATTCCTCACCTGCCAACTCACTAGCCAGGGTTAATACATGGTCTGTCAGGTTCTCAGCCAGGCTGTTTGGTGACAGGTGAGAAACCTGTATAGAAACATGCTGGGAGTGCAGAGTACAGCTGCAGGTGAGTGAAGCAAGTGTCCCATCTTTTCTTTCACTGATGCAATGGCCCACCATTGTTATAGTGTCCCCGATGTACCACTTGTTTTGTTGGGTGTTGCGCTGTATGCCAGACTTCCCGTAGTCTAATGAGCTTGTGCAAAAGTCATTGGGAATGAAGGAGGCACCATTCCAACACTCTCAGTAATAGCGGTTTCGGGCTCAAGTGACATTGTGAGCCGCATGTCTAATCATCACCGGCTTTTCTCTCCCCATCTTCTGACCAAATGAGCAATCAACAGGAAGTGAGTGGCAGCTGGCGGTGATTGGATGCAGGGTTCGCATGATGTCACAATATCACATAAGCTCTGAACCGGGATTACTGAGGGCACTGGAATGACACCGGAACGGGAGGTGAGTACAGGGTCTTTTATTTTAATTCGCTGAAACAAATGTAATCAGGAGTGGACAACCCCTTTAAACTCATTGCTAATGAGTCGGTATAGCTCTTGTGCTCCCCGATTCCAACGCTGAACATTTGTGATGCTCTGATCCTTATATACCACCACTTTATGTCAAGATGACAGGCGGTGATGAAGAGAGCAGGCTGAAAGCACCATATTTGACATACATGCAATAAAAAATCCTGCAGTTCTCCATTTTCATAAAAACCTGAAAAAACGTAAATTTAAAGACATGTATGTCTGAAATTATGGACCATTCTTTAAAACAGGCAGTGTACGCTGCATAATACACTTTCCTTTCTTTTTTTTGTCCAGTGCAGCATCTGAAGGCACCGTTGGTGGTCTCCATGGACCACCATTAACGGTTCCCTTCTACGAGGGTAATCGAGAATTTATAAGCTATATTTTTGGCAGCTGGAATTTGTGTGAACTGAAGTGAAATTGTTTACTAAGGGGTAAAAAATGAATTTTATGCAAAACCATCCCGCCGCTCGTTAAGTTTCAATCATTAACAGGTTAACCCTTTAAGGCCCGTTAACTTTTCCAAACAGATGATTTACGGCCACGACACTTTCTAAAAAGCGTTTCACACGTCCCGAAAAAAATAAAAAAAATAAAAACAAGCGGAGTCAAAGTGTTAAATAAACATGAAGCAAAAACTTTGCTTTCTTTCCAAAAGTGCAGACGCCGGGTTAGTTTAACGATTAAATATTGTGTTCAAATACACAATCAAGTGAGTCATTCCGCAGCGGAGTCTATTCCTGGGCTCCGAGTTTTATTTATTAGACACTTTGTGTTCGTACAAAGACTTTAATTAGAACCTATAAAGAGGGTTTCGGCAATGAAGAGAGCAAGCTTTCATTTGCATCAAACTGATTATATGCAGGCTAATTTCAAGAAAGGGCACAGGCAAAAAAATAACAATAAGGACATTCTAACTATGTTTATCAAGCCTCCGTTATTAATGACATTCTGGAGCCGGCTCGTGGAATATCCTGATGGATTCATTATGTGAGCTCCAGAAATTACCATCAGTCCCAATATACTTTGGCTTCTCCATTTCCACAAATATTTTTTTTAGGGGGGTCTTTTCTCTATTATGTTAGTTGCCCTCATGAGTGGCCAACGTTCAGAGCACCGCTCATGGCAATCTTTTTACTTTCCTTGGTAAAGCAATGGTGAACCCAATCATTGTCTCTGATATTAGAGCACCACTCTTCCCTGGAAAGAAGCTTGGAAAAGCCATCACCCTGATGGAAATCATCACCCTAAGGAAATGCAGGAGTGAAGGAGGACAGAAAGTGTCAAAACACTTAAAGCGCACCAATCACCAGGATTTTTCTATATAGCCTAAAGCCAGTGCTATACTGGCAGTATCAGGCTGATTGTATATATACCTTTAGTGGTCATCTAGGATGTACAGTTTTTGAAACACAAGCAAGTAAAGTTTGTAAAATGAGAAGCTTTTTGATTGACAGCAGCTGCTGATCAGCTAATAGCCTTGGTGGACTAGTCAAAGCTTTTGTTTAAGCGTGAAACGGACGTTGTCTGCTTGCCGCTCCGGCACTCCCCTCTCCCCCACATGCTGTAATTCACATGCTTTGAATAAAGCTGAAAAACCTCATGGTGAGATGCCGTCTTTCTTCCTTTGCTTGGATTCTTCAGAATAGTGACTGTGCTGCAGGCTGAGCACCACCTGGAGTTGCTAATCTAATCCATTGATGGCTACATACCAGGTCTGTAAGTACAGCTCCACTCCACAGCCTTTGCACTTAAGTGCCAAATTTTTTCTTCCTTTTTTTAATAGCTGGGGTGGGTTTTGATAATTATTCCTGCCCCCCTGCCTGTTGTTCCTCCACCTATCTATTATTTATGCTAATTCCATTATAGAAGTGTTTTACTAATGGTTGGGGCTATAAATCATGGTAGCTAGAAGGACCTTGCTGATGTCATACCCAGGTGACCAGAAGGGGTGGGGCTTCAGCCATCATAGCTGATACCAGGAAGCAACATTATTTTTCTGTTGGCTGAGGCCGTGCCCCTTATGGTCACATGGGTATGACATCAGCATAGGTCCTTCTAGTCACCATGATTTATAGCCACAACCTGTTATAATGGAATTAGCATAAATAATAGATAGGGAGAGATTGGACAGGTAGGGGGACAGGAATCACTTTCAAACTCCACCCTAGTTATTAGCTGTTTGGAACCTGCTGCCAATCAAAAAACTGTTCATTTTACAAGATTCACTTGCTTGTGTTTCAAAAAATATACATCCTATCTGACAACTAAAGGTATGTATAGAATCAGCCTGATAGTGCCAGTATAGCACTGGGTTTAGGTTATATAGGAAAATCCTGGTGATTGGTGCGCTTTAAGGTATGTGCACACATTGAGTATTTGGATGCAGAAATTGTTGCATATCTTGGCAAAAAAAGCGCAACAGACGAAACGTATGTTTTTGATGTGTTTTTATACCTGTATTTTTCCAGCGTTAGCCTAGAGATAGATTGATCGATAGATAACAGATAGATATGAGATAGATGAATAGATAATACATGATGGATAGATAGATAGATAGATAGATAAAGCAAATAAATTAGAGCAGCACTATTTTCACCTTCAATGTGTAGGTGTCAGGCATGAAAAAGTTCCTAAGAATCGAAAAGGTACTGACTCCCTTCATGGGCCAATAAAGGCATTTCCTTTTTGCAACATATGAAGCGCTGCCTTCATCTTTTTTCCCTAGATAGATAGATAGATAGATATCTGAAAATTGCATCCTTTAGCACATTGCATGTGAAGCTTAGTACAGCTTTCTATGATCGGAACCTAATAAATTAATAAAATAAATTAAAAACTATGTTGTTTCCCCCTCATTTTTTGTAACCAGCAAAGGTAAGCCAGACAGCTAGGGGCTGATATTATCAGGCTGGGATGTTTCATGGTTATTGGGTCCTTACCAGCCTAAAAATAGCAGCCCGCAGCCGTCCAGATGTGGAGCATCATATGAGATTGTCCAGTTCTAGCTATTCGCCCAGATGTTCTCGATACCTGGTGCGCTGGCAATCGAGGTATTGTTAGTTGGGGTTGATGTCAGCTGTGAATTATCAAAAAACACAACTGACATTAAGCCTCTATCAGACACCCCCATTACTAGCCCAGTAATAAAAAGAAAAAACACACACAAAAGAACTATATTTAAATTATCACTTCTTATAATTTCTCTTGTTCAACAATTAATTTAAAAAATCTTCAGTATGTCCTATATAGTCCATGCAACCGGATGTCATCCACGAAATGCGAAGATGACCACAAATGGAACCCTGTAAAATAAAGAGAATAAAGGAGAAAAAAAGACAATTTCACTCATTCACCAATTTATTAAATAAAAAAAAAAACAGCAGGTCCGACGTAGTCCATGGAATCGGACGTCGAAAGCCTATGGAGCCTCATTCTGATGCTCGATAGACTTTTGCAACACTCATGTTTTTTTAATTAATAAATAAGTGAACGAGGGAAATGTTGTGGTATAATTATTTCAATAAAGTATTTTTGTGTGTGTGTAATTTTCTTTTTATTACTTGGTTAGTAATGGAGATGTCTGATAGGCGCCTCTCCGTTACTAGCACCAGGCTTGATGTCAGTTGTGTTTTTGGACACATCACAGCTGATATCAACCCTAGCTACCATTACCCCAATTGCCAAAGTACCAAGGCAATTGGGAAAAGCTAAGTTGAAGTGTGATGCGCCACTTCTGGGGCAGCTGTGGGCTGGTATTTTTAGGCTGGAAAGGGCCTAATAATGGATCTTCCCAGCCTGATAATACCAGCTCATAGCTCCCTATTCAATGTTATTATATAATATGTTGTGAGGGTTGTGCAATTATAGACCTGCCAGATATGTATGAATTTACGTCTATCTATCTGTCACGCTACAAGCGTGGCAACTGCGTTCAGACCAAAATGAGTCTGATGCTGAGTGTCAGTGTCCCACCTCTGGAGCCGCGCCCCCTACTAGAGCTTTCGGAGTTTAGACTCTGCGAGCGTGATGCTGTCAAGGTCTCCATACACTAAGGGCAAAGCCGTGAAAAATTTACCGCAATGACTGGGAGTCGAGGGCAGAGAGAAGACCCAGGACTGCATATTATGGCAGCTGCTGCACACTCTGGGACTGCATGTCCGAAGGCTCCTCAGACAGGGTCTGCATCAGTTGTGCAAGCGCTGCAGCCTGAGCTATAGTGACAAAGGGAAAAATGTAAGGCTGAAGATAATGTCACGCTACAAGCAAAGTTATCATGTTCAGGCCAAAAGGAGTCTGACGCAGAACGAACAAACTACTAAAACCACACCACAAACGGGGCGGCATAGGAAACATAATAACAATGGTGGGCTCCAGCTCTAGTGAGAGGGGTAGATGGGACACATCCTATCCTTACCTGCAGCTCTCCCTACACTCATAGCCAGGCTCTATACAGTCTCTGCAACCTTCACTGAGTAGGAACCTGAGACCCTGAAAAAAACACTGTAATTGTCCTGGCTAGTGCATTGGCAAGTGGGAGCCGCTAGCTTCACCACTGTACTAATATAACACAAGGAAAGGTAAGACAAACAGGTGGAAAACAGCAACAAAAAAGGATAAAGTCCGGCTTCTGGAATATTCCTTCTAAGTTCCTTCCAACAAGGCGGCTAGTACACAAAAGGATTTGTATCTTCAGCAAGGATTGCTGGGAAAACCTCTATTTAACTTGAAGTGGTGTGGCTACAAAGCAGCTGCAGCTGAAGCACTCAGCTAGGAACTGCTGGAAAAGCTGCTGGCAGCAAAACTGACATTAACTATTTCAGTACTAAGAGAAACAAAACCACATTTTAAATGTAGAGAGCCAGATGGAGATGAGAGACTGCAGTCCTAAAGCTGTCACTAGTCGACCGTGACACTGTCTATCTATGTCACTAATACTAGTCTAGTAGGGCTTACAGTATGCATATTTTTTTACAGAAATATAGCATATAACCTACAAAGCACATGTCCCTTTATGGACATAAAATCACTTTACATGGAAATCCAGTGTGATTCCTCAACTTAAATGAACTCTGATGAAAATCCATGTCATCAATTGTCTCCCTTGCATTTGTATAGGGTGCATATTTAATGTGGACAAAAATATCACTATTTCCAGAGGAGAGTCAAGGGACCAATGATTTAACAACATGATTTCATCTTCCTCAACCATGCCTGATATATAATTTATTTTCCTTTGAATATAATTAATTTCTTTCCCTTTGCCTTCATTACATGTCTTTGCACAGCATTCTGACTGCATAGTAATCATGTTTATGATCTAGGGCTAGCATAGGTTAATACTTAACTTGACTTGTATATTTAGATTTATTCAAATGAATTAATAATTTATCTATAGCGCGGATACATGTAAAACTATACAACAGATAAAGCAAAATTAATAGAGAATGAAATCCGTATTTATCTCATATATGCCATAAGCACAGGCCTAGGTTGCCCGCCCCATTATGCCATCACATATCACTCTCTGCGTATAAATCAATATTTGCCATATCAATTATTTGTATTTGCTTCTGTTTGTTTTATTGTATATCAGTGCATTGCTATGGTCTATGATCGCAAAGAAAGCACCTTATTTTATAACAAATTTGATTAGAATAAAGGTATTCAGTATTTTGGTACCAGCAGCTAGACCATCATACTTGTCAACATCTGATAACTCAAAATTCAGGAAATATAAGGTGCACCTGTGGCGCCCCTGAGTACATCAGGGTGCCACAGGGTACTGCATCCTTACCCAGGCTGCAGGGCCTACCCCCCATGGTTCCAGGTGCCCAAGAAGCCGATGTCACAGCCATCTGCACCACAAAACCCAATCACCTCACAGCAGTCACTGGCAGAAACACCAGGGGGGTGGATAAACTGGAAATGGGCCAGCAACTGGGGGACTGAGTAGACTGTGAGAGGGAGACAGAGAGAAATTAAGTAGGCTCCAAAGAGAGAGGAGCTGGGAGAGTGAGCTGCTGGGGAGCTAGGGACACTGGTTGGGTCTCAAGCGACGATCCGGGTCCAGAAGAGTCGGAGACCGGTAGCAGGGACATTGGACGAGGGTGGACGGACATAGTCTTGGAGGACTGTCGGCACCAGAAGGCCCAAAAGAACTGACCGGTACCGAGCACATTGGGGTACAGGACCCTAGGTCAGTAGCCGATTCAATGTCCTGGCGATTCACCTGTAAGGGAGAGGACCTCCAAGGACTTCCCGAGCTCAGAGCTTGAAGGCATCACCACAACAAGGGGGACAGAGGTGTATCTAGACACAGTAACCCGCTAAAGTCCCGCGTGCCAGCCCTCAAGAGCACAGCTACATTACAAATAGTGAGCAGGGCCCCCAACAGCTTCAAGCCACGGGGACCACTAACGGACTACAAATTGTGCACAGAGGAAGGCTCTGGATCACTAAGTGAAATCGGTGGGACTGGGCACTTGGATGGACTCCCGGCAGCGGCAGCTTTACACAGAGACTTTGGTTTACCTGCAGTGTGTGTATGTCTCCTTTCTAAACCTCATCCAGCACCACGACTACCCACAGTGAGTACCCTGGTCCCCTGCACCCTGTCCTCCCAAAGCACCAACACCCTGTCCAGGGCCTTCCCTACCTACGGAGGGACTGACACCTGGCTGCCAAACATTATCTGCCCCGGTTCTCCTTCCAGCAGCGGCGGTACTCCCATTACCGCAACCCACAGGTGGCGTTACAAATAATCACCTCTAAATACCCCCTTTTACGGATCACAGTGTCCGCCAAGCCGGGTCCGGACCCCTCGAGCCACCACGATCCCGGATCCGAGCAGCCCGAACAACACCGGGGCAGTACACACCCAAAGGATTCCACCACTTAAATTCTCAGGAACTCACTTTTAGGAATGGCTGTCACGCTAGGTATGGGGAATCACCAAGCGATCGGAAACCCTGTGTCTAAGAAAGGAAAGATGGTGACCCCTGACCAAACCTACTGCTGGTCCCTGTGGCCCCTCACCATCCTAGATAGGTTCCGCACCTATGCGCTGAGACGGATACCTGACAATAGGTATCCCTAGTGCTGGGTCCTAAACAGAGAATGGATGGGATAAGCTTTTCATCAACCCCACTAAACACTATAGAAGACACAAGGAGGACACACAGGAGAAAATGCATTAACTACTTATCTACAGATGACACAGGTAGAAGTTCAGTAAAGGTTTCAGCAATGATACCAAAGAGGAGTACAAGTCACCTGCTTGCAACTTAGGCTTGAATGAACTGAAAATATCATCAGCACCACTCCAAGGAAGGGGTATTTAAGCACCAAGAAAATACTGATGATCAGCAGCTGGGTGTAAGGCGAGCTCCTGATGAGTCCAGAAGGAGGAGAGATTATTCCAGCAGGAAAACTACCTATACCAATAACTACTAACAGCAGGAACAATGGAAAATCAGGGAGCAATCTGCGCAGCCAGATGCTGTTACCTTCTATGGCCAGAAACCACATGACTGTGTGTCGCCAGGGGTTAAGGGGATACCCAGAACCGGGCCAAGGGGTCGCTTCTGGAAAGGGGATCACGGTGTCGTGACCCGGTCTGTGTTCCCTGGTTCCACAATAAAAAGGGGGTTATGTTCGTGACGCCACCCGTGGAATGTGATCAGAGATGACCACCGCTGCTGCAGAACCTCCGGGGTGATGGAAGGCAGCTTGAGATGGGACGGCTCCCCACGGGTAGAGCCTTTTCCCCGGGGCAGTGTGTTAGTCTATGGGGGGAGTGCAGGACACGAGCACAATAAACAGGCAGACTCACGGTTTTGCAGTTTCTTTGTCCTTTACTGATGATGGTATTCAGCAGAGTACTGTCCACGGAGTCTGTGAGGGGTTCAGGGCTTCTCCCACCCAGCCGGGCCGTTTTGGCTTCCTTGCCTGCACTGTGTGTCTGTGGCCCTGCTGCGGTGTGAACTATGCAGCCGGCTCTGCTCTGCTCTGCTCCTAGGTACCGACCTGACAGGCAACTCGAGTCCTTACTTGTATGTTCCTGAACTCTGCGTTTGTTGCTTGTGTCTGTGGTACAGATAGAGAATGTGGAATCCTCACTTCTCTGGTGTTCACTGTGCAGTATGTAACCTGCAGTCTCGGATCCAGCATCCGTTCTGTGTGCTCCACTGGGATGAGCTCAGCAATGCTCTGCCTCCCAGGAATGTTCCTCTGTGTACGCTTTCTCCTTTCCTCAGACCCTCAGCTAGGCCTGGAATTGGTCAGTGGATCCTGAGGTGAGCTAAAGCCAGCTTCCAACCTGCAGAGATCCTTTCTCCTCAGTGCTCTGCACTGAACTTCCAAACTGAAAAAACTGACCATTTCCTCCCCCCCACCAGAATATACAGGGAAGCAGCTTGGTCTCCCCCTTCTGGCCAGGAGGTCTTGGTGTTGTGTGTGGGGAGTTAACCCTTTGTGTTGATACTGTGGCAACCCTGGGGTGCCACATTCCCCCTTAGTGAAGAACAGTACTCCGGGACTGTGAAACAAAAACAAGTTATCACAACAATTATATATATACAGAGTCTCAAAAGGAAAAAGTACAAAAACCTTAAAGCTCAAAAAGAGTCCAAAATGTTCAAAAATATATAAGTGTTCATACAGTATAGTCTCTGTAGGTACTGGGCTTTTGGTCTTAACGTTGCAATTATATAAACATTTCAATCAACAAACACTTCTTAAAGGTGTCTCTACTCTGGTCATAAGTGCAGTAGGCCTCACGGCCCTCGGGCCACCAACATGTGATCAAGTTGTAACTCTCCGTGCTGCCACCTTACACCACTCTTCTCTCACCTTTTCTGTACACTAAACTGTTACGGTTTTTCATATAAACATTATAACATATGTACATTTTATATGCAATTCCACATTAGTCTTTATATCTTGCTGGTATCTGACCCTGAGTACTACGCTGTGACCTGCGTACTGCTGGTGTACTGGGTGTACTTAGCATAATGGTGTGGGTGGAAGTGTACCTATTTGGTGTTTCTGGTACTTGTGAGGATGGGGGGCTGACTGTAGGACTGGCAAGCTCACTGGGACCAGGAATCTGTTCTTCCTCTACGGTTTCGACTTCCAGTTCTTCTTGTCTTGAGACTTCTTGTGGTATGGGTTCTGATTGTGGTTCCACCACTTGAGGGAAGGCGATCATTGGGACTACTACTGCTCCATAGTAATTTGGCCATGTTTTTGGGAAATCTCCCAAGACTGTATGGAACACATCTTCTTCCTTCTTGACAGGTTGTACCTGTACGGGTAAGGTGACTTCTGGTGTCTTCAGGGTTTCAGGACACGGTTTGAGTTGATCTATTGACACGACAGCTGATGTCCTTCCTTCATCCTTACTGATGAGACATACTTTGGGATTATCCATACTTGATGGTAAGACTGTATATGGGATGGTTTCCCACTCATTATCCAATTTGTTTGTGCGCCGTTTCCTCTTGAGAACTTGGTCACCAGGTTGCAATGGGGTTGCTAGAGCATGCTGGTTGAAGGTTCTCTCCTGTCTTCCCCTAGCTTGTTGGAGACTTTTCTCTACGCACTCTTGTACTTGGCGATACTGCTGCTGACGTAGGGTATCCCAATTGGATTCTTGAACTTCCGCATCTGGCTTCAGAATTCCCATATCTAAATCAATTGGCAGTTTACCGGGCCTTGCACGCATGAGGTAAGCAGGGGTGCAGTTTGTAGAACTCACCGGGACATGATTGTACAAGTCCACCAAGTCTGGCAATTTCTCTGGCCATTGATTTCTTTCTGACTCTGGTAAGGTCTTCAACAGGTCAATCACAATATGGTTCATCTTCTCACATAAGCCATTTGTTTGGGGATGGTATGCTGTTGTGCGGATCTTCTTACAGCCATACATGTTGCAGAATTCTTTGAAGATCTGTGATTCGAAAGCTGGACCTTGATCTGCAAGGACTTGTTCTGGGTAACCATGGGGTCTGCAAAAGTACGTCTGGAATGCTTTAGCTGCTGTTCTAGCTGTAAGGTCTTTCACGGGTACCACCACTAAGAAGCGTGAGTAATGGTCCACGATGGTTAAGGCATAGACATAGCCGGACCGGCTTGGTGACAACTTGACGTGGTCTAATGCGACTAGCTCGAGTGGTTGCTTGGTTACTATGGACTGGAGTGGAGCTCTCTGGTTCTGTTGATCCTTTCTTCTGAGGTTGCACGGTCCGCATTTTCTACACCAATCTTCAATTGATTTTCTCATGCCAACCCAGTAGAATCTTTCTCTTAAGAGCACTTCCAACTTTTTCCAACCAAAATAACCAGCACCGTCGTGGTAAGCTTCCAGAACCATCTTGACGTCTCTCTTGGGCACGATGATCTGCCAGACCAACTCATGTGTTTTTGGATTGGTGTGCCTTCTACAGAGCTTCCCTTGGTACAGGAACAATTTACCTCTCTCTTTCCAGAGATGTTGTGTCTCAGCTGGGGCATTCTGATTAGGGTATGCACCTTGTTGTGTAAGCAGTTCTTTCACTAGCTTCACAGCTGGATCGCTGTCTTGTGTGTCAGCCCATCCGTGGTGTGCTAAGGGGTTGAGAGTTGCCTGCTGTTGTTTTTGGTAGACACTCGGTTGATACTGTCCCACCTTAGGATGGTGAAAGGCCGGCAGCTCAATTTCTTCCAGTCCCTCCGGTTCCTCTTCCACGTTCCCCGAGTGTGGCATCCGGGATAAGGCATCTGCATTTCCATTCTTGTGGCCTGCCCTGTACTTGATGACAAAGTTGTAGTTTGACAGTCGGGCTATCCATCGCTGTTCCAGCGCACCTAATTTTGCAGAGTCCAGGTGGGTCAACGGATTGTTGTCAGTAAAGATGGTAAATTCTGCAGCTGCCAGGTAGTGTTTGAAACGCTCTGTTACAGCCCAAACTACTGCCAGTAGTTCTAACTTGAAGGAGCTGTAATTCTCTGGGTTTCTTTCTGTAGGCCGGAGCTTCCTGCTTGCAAAGGCAATAACTTTCTCCTTGCCTTCCTGCCTTTGAGACAATACTGCTCCCAGTCCTACGTTGCTGGCATCCGTGTACAAAATGAAGGGTTGATGGTAATCTGGATATGCCAGGATCTCTTCTCCTGTCAGTGCCCACTTCAACTTCTTAAAGGACTCTTCTCTCTCATCACTCCACTGGAAAGGAGGATTTCGGGCTGCAGACTTCTTTGACTGTCCTACCAGGATGTCTTGTAGGGGAGCTGCTAGCTTCGTGAACCCTTTTATAAATCTTCTATAGTAGCCTACCAGTCCCAGGAATTGCCTCACCTCTTTCACGCTGGTGGGTCTCGGCCAATCTCTGATCACGGTAACTTTTTCAGGATCTGGTGCTACCCCTTCTGAGCTCACGACATGTCCCAGGTACTGTACCCTTGGCTTTAGAAGGTGACACTTGGATGGCTTGATTTTCATGCCGTATCCGGATAAGGCTTCAAACACTTCTGCCAGGTCTTGTAGATGCTGTTCATAGGTCTTGGAGTAGACTATGACGTCATCCAGGTACAGGAGGACAGTTTCAAAGTTCTTATGTCCTAGGCAGCACTCCATCATTCGCTGGAAGGTACCAGGCGCGTTGCAGAGTCCAAACGGCATACAATTGAACTCACAGAGGCCCATCGGCGTGGTGAACGCTGTCTTCTCCTTATCAGCCTCTGCCACAGGAACTTGCCAATACCCACTAGTCAGATCTAGGGTGGAAAAGTAAGTAGCGGATTTTAATGCAGCCAATGACTCTTCTATCCTAGGTAATGGGTATGCATCCTTGTGTGTAATGCGGTTGATCTGTCGGTAGTCTACACACATCCTCATGGTCCCATCTTTTTTCTTAACTAGCACTAGTGGGGCTGCCCAGGGGCTACAACTGTCTCTTATTACCCCTGCTTCTTTCATTTCTTTGAGCATGTGTTTGGCGCATTGGTAGTGAGCCGGTGGTACTGGTCTATACCTCTCCTTTATGGGTGGATGGTTACCTGTGGGTATAGTGTGCTCTACCCCTTTGATCTGCCCAAAGTCTAATGGGTGTTTGCTGAATATTTGTTCATATTCTTTCACTACCCTGTATACTCCATGCTTTTGATGGGAGGGTGTAGAATCGGTGCCTACATGTAGCTTTTGGCACCAATCCTCCAGCTTTCCCTCTGAGCCATTGTCTTCCGCCTGACTTGACGGCTTCAAGGGCTCAACGGTGGTGATGGCGTTGTTATCAACCGTATATAGCTTAGCCATGGTAGCATACTTTGGTAGGGTGACCTCATCTTCCCCACAATTTAGAAGGCGTATTGGCACTCTTCCCCTGTGTACCTCAACTATTCCTCTGGCCGTCAGTACAGTGGGCCTACTGTCTGAGTACACGGGTTCTACCAGGGCCTGATAGTCTCGCCCTCTGATGCCTATTGCAGCTCTACACAAGACCAGCATTTCTGTTTTGGGAGGAATTACAATAGGTATTGGGTCACTTACCCTTGCACTGCCAATTTCACCTCCTGACATTTCTACCTGCTGCTTCAGCATCAAGGCTTTAATTTCCTTCTGCAGGAGTCTCTGTTGCCCAGGTTTGGCAGTCTCGACGATCTGCTGCAAGACAGTAATTACCTCTGCAAAACAATTTTCAATTACATTCATTCCTAGCAGCATAGTTGGTTCACGTTCTCGCCGGTCAACATCAACAATGATAATACCTTGGTTCTGCAATTCTACTCTCCCAATCTTAATGGTCATTTCTCTGAAACCAACCTGTGGTACTAATTCACCATTGCTAGCCCATATATTCAATGCAACATTAGATGGACCACTGCTAACGTCTGAATCAGCCCAGTACCTCTTATAAAGGACATGCGGAATTGATGTTATTTGGGAACCAGTGTCCAGCAAGGCGTTTAGCGGAATGCCATCCAGCACGATGGGGATGACTGGACGTCCCCCCACATACTTGTCGTGCCAGGGTGAGGGACCTTGAGAGTTCATTCCTGAGGAGCGGCCCGCCTCCCCAGGGGATCCCCATTTAAAGCACATTCACGGGCAAAGTGACCTGGCTCCTTGCAACGGCGGCAAATGGGCTGTCCATCCGGCTGGTAGCGGTCGCTGGGTTGTCCTCTCGTCGCTTGGTATCTCCTAGGCCTCATCCATGGGACATCCTCCTTGCTGGTCGCCAGCTCAATCTTGGGTGCAGACTTGGATCCACGCAGCTCCTGGACGATTCTAGCCATGGAAGCAACAGTGTCTGTCAGGGCATCAAGCCTTTGATGTAGAGCCTCATTAGTGATCGGCTCCAGGTGGTTAGCAGCAGCCGCTGACATGGCCGATGTCACTGGCACTACTGGCTGCTGGGGTGCCGCTGTAAGGTGTTGAACAGAGTCTATATCCTGCGGCTCCTCCACCTGCTGGAGGCGGATGGCTCTATCCTTTAGCTGGGCAAATGTTAGTCCTGGATCCTGGATCACCATCATGCTCAGTTGTCCCCGGTGGGAAGGGGATGAGAGTCCATCCAGGAATTGGTCTATCAGCAGTGTGAGGTAGCGTCGTCGGCTGCGCTGCAGAAGACACGGGATCCAGGCACCAAGGTTCACAGCACACGGTTTATTATCCAAAGAAAAAGTCCACAATAGTACATATGTGCCTTTCCGGCAGAGAACTCAGGGAGATGTGATCACCCCCTCACACCCGGCACACCTGCCCTTGTTCCTGAATCTATTTAACCCTTCCTTCAGCCTGTAGGGAAACAGCATTAACCCTATAGTGGATTATCATGGAGTGAGCACAACCAGGGCGAGACATACCGGCCGTCATAGATAACCACGGTCACAGTCTCACATACCCCCCCCCCTCAGTTCAAGCGTGCGGGGTTGAACTCCTGCCATCAAACACGGGCCGCGGGACAAGGCATCGGCGTTGCCCTGCAACCTACCGGCCAGGTGTTCAACCGTAAACCGGAAGTTCTGCAGAGAAAGGAACCACCGGGTAACCCGGGCATTCCGTTCCTTGGCGGACCTCATCCAGACCAGTGGAGAGTGATCCGTCACCAAGCGAAACTGACGTCCCAGCAGGTAATAGCGTAGGGACTCCAAGGCCCACTTGATCGCCAGGCACTCCTTCTCCACTACGCTATAATTCCGCTCGGGAGGGGTGAGCTTCCTACTTAAGAAGGTGACGGGGTGTTCCTCCCCCTGAACCACCTGAGACAGCACTGCCCCCAGGCCGACCTCCGAGGCGTCAGTCTGTACTATGAACTCCTTCCGGAAATCAGGGTTGACCAGAACGGGCTGTCCGCACAGGACCTCCTTCAGGGCCCGGAAGGAGTCCTCGGCCTGCGGAGTCCAGCGCACCATGACGGACTTCTTGCCTTTGAGAAGGTCCGTCAAGGGGGCTGATAGTCCCGCAAAATCTTTTACAAACCTCCTGTAGTACCCCACGATACCCAGGAAGGCCCTAACCTGCTTCGTGGTCAGGGGTCTAGGCCACTTCTGGATCGCCTCGACCTTGTTAATTTGGGGCTTAATCACTCCTTGGCCTATCACGTAGCCCAAGTAGCGGGCTTCCGTGAGTCCCAATGCACATTTCTTGGGATTGGCTGTCAATCCGGCTGTTCGAAGCGCGTCCACCACCGCTTGTACCTGTTCCAAGTGAGTCTGCCAATCGGAGCTGTAAATAATGATGTCATCAAGGTACGCTGATGCATACGCCTGGTGGGGTTCTAGCACTAAGTCCATCAACCTCTGGAACGTGGCCGGAGCGCCATGTAACCCAAAAGGCAAGACAACATAGTGGAAGAGACCCTCCGGCGTAACAAAAGCGGTTTTCTCCTTGGCGGACTCCGTTAGTGGCACCTGCCAGTACCCCTTGGTCAGGTCGAGCGTGGTAAAATATCGCGCCTGTCCCAGCCTATCAATCAGCTCATCCACCCGGGGCATGGGGTAGAGATCAAACTTGGATATTTCGTTCAATCTCCTAAAGTCATTGCAGAACCTTAAGGAGCCATCGGGTTTTGGTATTAGGACAATCGGACTACCCCATTCACTCCGGGATTTTTCGATGACCCCCAGGCGTAACATTGTCTTTACTTCCTCCGATATGGCTTGTCGTCGAGCCTCCGGTACTCGGTATGACTTCAGGCGTACCTTCAGGTGGGGCTCGGTGACAATATCATGTCGTATCAGACTGGTCCTACCGGGCAGCTCGGAGAAGACATCGGGGTTCTGCTGAACCAACCGTCTGGCCTCTCGCCTCTGTGTCTTGGTGAGGGCTTCTCCAATCCTTACTTCCGGTTCGTCCTCTCCGGAGGTCGCTGAAGCCGGATGTGAACGACCCGAAGAGGAGGGAGGTGGGGAAAAAACAGCCATCAGGCTTTCCCGTTCCTGCCAAGGTTTTAATAGGTTGACATGGTATATTTGTTCAGGTTTCTGCCTACCGGGCTGCAATACTTTATAGTTAACCACCCCGACTCTTTCCTTTATCTCGTAGGGGCCTTGCCACTGAGCCAGGAATTTACTCTCCGCCGTGGGAATCAATACCAACACCCGATCCCCGGGATTAAAGGTCCGCACGGTGGCTTGTCTATTGTAGCGGCCGCTTTGCGCGGCCTGAGCCTCCTGTAAATGCTCCTTCACAATTGGCATGACCGCGCTTATGCGGTTCTGCATACCCAAAATGTGTTCAATCACACTTTTATGGGGGGTGGGCTCCTGCTCCCAGGTTTCTTTTGCCAGGTCCAACAATCCCCGGGGATGTCGCCCGTATAACAATTCAAAAGGCGAAAACCCCGTGGATGCCTGTGGCACCTCTCGTATGGCAAACATCAAATAGGGAAGCATCATATCCCAGTCTTTCCCGTCTTTGGAAATCACCCTTTTGAGCATGGTTTTCAGGGTTTTATTAAATCATTCCACTAAACCATCCGTCTGAGGATGATACACAGACGTACGCAACTGCTTGATCTGGAGTAGCCGGCATAGCTCTTTGGTCACTTTAGACATGAATGGGGTCCCCTGATCCGTAAGGATCTCCTTGGGCAACCCCACCCGGCAGAACACAGCAAACAACTCCCGAGCTATAAGTTTGGCTGCAGTATGTCTGAGAGGTATCGCCTCTGGATACCGGGTGGCATAGTCAACGATCACTAGGATATGCTGGTGCCCTCGAGCAGACTTTACGAGGGGCCCCACCAGATCCATCCCTATCCGTTCAAAAGGGACTTCTATAATGGGTAACGGTACCAACGGACTGCGAAAGTGGGTCAGGGGTGCGGTAAGCTGACACTCCGGGCAGGTTTCGCAGAACCGTTTTACCTCCCCAAAGACCCCGGGCCAATAGAACCTTTGCAATATTCGCTCCTGCGTTTTCTTGACCCCTAGGTGACCACTCATCAGGTGTTTATGAGCCAAGTCGAGGACCCGCCGGCGATACGGCTGGGGCACCACCAACTCAACTGCTCTACCCCTACGCCCCGTATTTCATCTACCCGGTAGAGTAAATCCTGCTTAAGAGCGAAATGGGGGTACCTTACCTGGGCACCAGGCAGCTGTGCCACCCCGTCAACTACTGTCACCCGACTCCGGGCATGTATTAATGTAGGGTCCTGGAGTTGGGCAGTCCCAAACGTATCCGGGGACGCCTCCAACTCCGGGATGGGCTCGACCGTCTCAGCCTCTCCTGCCAATACCTCTAGGGGCGACCTATCAGGTTCACATCCTGTCCCTATCATGGGGACCCCTACGGCAGGCGTCCCGGATTCAGGATTGTAGGGCTCAGGTCCCGGACTGACCAATATCTGAGGGGACTTAGGAGGTCCCTTCCATAAAGTCCAAAAATAGGGCAGATCCCTTCCTAGGATCACGTCATAAGGAAGAGTATTAATAAGTCCCACCTCATGTTGCACCTGACCGCAAGGTGCTGTGATGGTGACAATCCCCGTGGGATAGTCTCGGCGGTCCCCATGTATGCAAACCACCCCCACGGTACGTCCTGTGGCCTTTACTTTAGCCCTTAGGGTTGATCGCACAAGGGTCACTAAGCTTCCGGAATCCAACAAGCCTGTAACCGGACATCCATTCACCTGAATTTGGCACAAGTGGGGCTCAGTCTCTGGGTAGACCAGGTCAGCGGTACACACCACCTGAGCATACATTGAACCCCGCCGGGTAACCCCACAATCCATGGGCTCCGTGGTGAGTGGACACTGGGCTTCCATATGTCCCACCCGCTGGCACCGCCAACATCTAATAGGGAAGGACACCCCCTTGCCGAGTTGTCGTTTAGGGTACATAGTTTTCCGGACCTCAGGGACGGAGGGTGCGGCTTCAGACAGGACGGTAGCGGACTCCCGCACCGGTGTCAGCGGTGGGTCCTTGGCCCTAGGCTTGGAGGGGCCGGACCGACGGGCGGTACGCAAAGTCTCAGTGTCCCGTATCAAGTCCTGCGTAGCCACATGCCGCTCTACCAGGGACACTAATTGGTCCAGGGTACTCGGGTCACCCTGTCCGACCCACCGTTGAACGGTGACGGGTAAAGTGCGCACAAAACGATCCACTACTACCCTTTCCACCATTTGCGCCGGGCTCAGAGTGTCAGGCTGCAACCACTTTTTTACAAGATGTAACAAGTCATAGGCCTGGGAGCGTACGGGTTTGGCTTCCTCAAAGAACCACTGATTTACCCGCTGAGCCCGTACATAGGTATTCACCCCCAACCGAGCCAGTATTTCGGCTTTCAGGGTCACATAGTCAATGGCGTCCTCGGTACAGAGGTCCAGGTACGCTTTTTGGGGTTCCCCCGTCAGATAGGGTGACAATATCTCAGCCCACTGCGGGGTCGCCCGCTCGGCCACCCGTTCAAACACCGCCAGGAACGCTTCCACATCATCACCCGGGGTCATCTTTTGCAACGCTTGTCTCACCGCTTTCCGGACGCTGCCGTCGTCACCCGGTCCCTGGGTTGTTGCTGCCGGTCCGGCACGGATCGACTTGGCCAGGAGAACCATCTGTTCTTGGTGCCTTTTTTCCTGCAATTGCAAGGCTTGCTGCTGACGTGCATTGGCCTGATCCATCTGTTCTTGGAATTTTTTTTCCTGCACTTGCAAGGATTGGAGCAGGTGTGCATTGGTCTGTTGCTGCTGTGCATTAGCCTGTTGCTGCTGCGCATTAGCCTGAGCCAAATGCTTTATTATGTCCTCCATGGCATCGCCGGGTTTGGGCTGTAGTATAGCCGCTCGAATCCAGGACATGCGCAGCTGGGTCACCAGGGATGGATGCTACACCTCACCGGCTGTCATGCACGCCGATTCTCCACCATATGTGAGGTAGCGTCGTCGGCTGCGCTGCAGAAGACACGGGATCCAGGCACCAAGGTTCACAGCACACGGTTTATTATCCAAAGAAAAAGTCCACAATAGTACATATGTGCCTTTCCGGCAGAGAACTCAGGGAGATGTGATCACCCCCTCACACCCGGCACACCTGCCCTTGTTCCTGAATCTATTTAACCCTTCCTTCAGCCTGTAGGGAAACAGCATTAACCCTATAGTGGATTATCATGGAGTGAGCACAACCGGGGCGATACATACCGGCCGTCATAGATAACCCCGGTCACAGTCTCACAGCAGCTTATCTGCTCCAGGGGCTAAGGCAGGTTCTGCTAATTTAAGTGCTCTGAGCGCCTCCTGTAAGTTTAAGGCAAAGTCTCTTGCGCTCTCTCTAGGTTTTTGCTTGCATCCAAAGAACCTCATTTTAGCCCGGCTGCCAGCAGTGGATTCAAAAGCTGCTTTTAGTCCAGCTATTATATGCTCTACAGTGTCCTTTGCATCGTCCGGCCAGGATGTAGCCTCCCGCTGGGCATTGCCAGTTAACTGTCCCATAAGCATACCAACACGCTGGGCTTCTGTCAGGGGGTACATGCTGTAGTAGATTTTTAGCTTTCCGATAAAGTCATTAAGTGTGTTGGGCTCACCTGAGTACTGCGGCAGCCACACTGCACCCGGGGTGTACGGCATCAGGAACGGCATGATAGGTGCCGCTGCACCGCCGAGTACAACAGCGTCTCCCTGCTGCAACATCTTTGCGCCCCCTTAGTTAATATCACCAGTCTTCTTGACAGCAAGCCTGGGACACTTTTCTGCGTTTTTGTTCGGGTCGCAGCACCGAGCGCACCTTCTCTGCAAGCGGTAGGCAGAGTCTTAGTTTAGGCGCGATGTTTTCCCGCGCGTAGCAGCTAATGGCGCGATTAAAGATGGCGCCTAGAAAATTTTACCAATGATGTTTTTGGATTTTTCCAGGTATCTTTGCAAAGTTTAAAGTCCGTTCTTCGTTGCAACAATTCACAGAGCAAGTCTTTTATGCTATGCAATAAGTCTTTACAGGCACACGTCACCCGGGTTGCAGCCGGGTCCAGTCCGCATCCTGTTCGTGACGCCAAAGTTGTGTCGCCAGGGGTTAAGGGGATACCCAGAACCGGGCCAAGGGGTCGCTTCTGGAAAGGGGATCACGGTGTCGTGACCCGGTCTGTGTTCCCTGGTTCCACAATAAAAAGGGGGTTATGTTCGTGACGCCACCCGTGGAATGTGATCAGAGATGACCACCGCTGCTGCAGAACCTCCGGGGTGATGGAAGGCAGCTTGAGATGGGACGGCTCCCCACGGGTAGAGCCTTTTCCCCGGGGCAGTGTGTTAGTCTATGGGGGGAGTGCAGGACACGAGCACAATAAACAGGCAGACTCACGGTTTTGCAGTTTCTTTGTCCTTTACTGATGATGGTATTCAGCAGAGTACTGTCCACGGAGTCTGTGAGGGGTTCAGGGCTTCTCCCACCCAGCCGGGCCGTTTTGGCTTCCTTGCCTGCACTGTATGTCTGTGGCCCTGCTGCGGTGTGAACTATGCAGCCGGCTCTGCTCTGCTCTGCTCCTAGGTACCGACCTGACAGGCAACTCGAGTCCTTACTTGTATGTTCCTGAACTCTGCGTTTGTTGCTTGTGTCTGTGGTACAGATAGAGAATGTGGAATCTTCACTTCTCTGGTGGTAACTGTGCAGTAAGTAACCTGCAGTCTCGGATCCAGCATCCGTTCTGTGTGCTCCACTGGGATGAGCTCAGCAATGCTCTGCCTCCCAGGAATGTTCCTCTGTGTACGCTTTCTCCTTTCCTCAGACCCTCAGCTAGGCCTGGAATTGGTCAGTGGATCCTGAGGTGAGCTAAAGCCAGCTTCCAACCTGCAGAGATCCTTTCTCCTCAGTGCTCTGCACTGAACTTCCAAACTGAAAAAACTGACCATTTCCTCCCCCCCACCAGAATATACAGGGAAGCAGCTTGGTCTCCCCCTTCTGGCCAGGAGGTCTTGGTGTTGTGTGTGGGGAGTTAACCCTTTGTGTTGATACTGTGGCAACCCTGGGGTGCCACAACTGTCTGTCACCCATGGCACACTAGTAACAATTGCTTTGCTAAGCTCCAACGTTTGCAGTCTATTCACGGGACTGGACCAGCAAAATTGGGACTGTTGGCAAAAAATGGGCCCCGGATATTAGTGGGATATAAGTAAGATCTAAAGTATGCAATTGGAAGTAGAGCAGGTATGGGCAAGGACAAATGTACCAGTCTCAAAACAAAACACATGGGTGTATGGGTGGACGGCAAACTCAACTTTAGTGAACAGTCCTGGGTAGCTCCTGCAAAGCCTAATAAAATAATTGGATGCATTAAAAGAGGCATAGATGCTCATGAGACAAGATCTTATTTTTCCTCTCTATAAGTCACTAGTGCGGCCACACGAAAGGCGCCATCACACGTTACTGTGTCGCCCTGGGCAAGCCAGGGGACACAGGTCAAACACCACCACACCCCACACTCCAGGTAGGCACATCACAGCTAACCACAAATCCTTGTTGCCTTCCTCCAGAGGTTGATGATGCACACCAGGGGGTGGGCCAGGCGGTTGGCTCCGCCCACCAAGGAGCTCACAACACTGGAGGCAGGAAGAGACCAGGCAGTCTAGTCAGGGAGGAGGAAGTGGAAGGAGTGGAGGAGTAGTCTAGACAGGGCTAAAGTAAACAACTAAGCGAAAGTGAAGGAAGGAAAGTAGAAAAGGAGGAAAGCAAGTAAAGTAACAGAAGAGAAAGACAGCCTGAAGGGCCCAGCTTTGTGAGGGCCAGAACAGCAAGGTCAGCAACGGCGGTGACTGTCTGGAGGGGGACCGTTTGGAAGTTCCTGGAAGGACCCCGTTGGCTGTGTGCCCGGTGGTCTGTAGCAGTGTTCCGAAGGACAGTCAGCACCAGGGCAGGGGCCTCTCAGACCCCGGCAAGGCTAGGAGTCGCCAGATTTGCCAAATCCATCAGTGACGGGGACGCAGATCCCCCAACAACCAAGTCCCGATTGAAGGCAACAGCCCAACCCATATTGGAGAGACACCGCCACCGCCACGGCACCAGTTTCTCAGGGCCAGCGCCTGCGGGCAAAGTGTAGAGCTCCTCCGGCCCAGATTGCAGCCGGGGAGCGGGTAACCGGAGGGAATCCACCGCTACCATCAGTCAACACAGGTGCAAGGAAGAGGGACATCACCGTCACCTACCGGGAGTGCAGGTGCAGCCGTCTGTGGGACCGTCCTACCAGCCGTTGGTTTACTGTACAAACTGTGTCCGTGTGTCAGGCTGAGTGAGTACCATAGTGCCGCAAGGCACAGCGCTGCCCCCACGTCCCTGCGCCCTCCAGGCCCTACGCTTCACATCTCATCACCGGGCCCCGGGATCACCAACCCCTACCCACGGAGGGGCAACACAACACCTGGCTGCTCCGCATCACCATCCCCGGGACCCCCACACTGAGCAGCGGTGGTGCAATCACCACAACCGTGGGTGGCGTCACGAACTATAACAATCCCCACACCCAACAAACATCCCCTTTCACTCACGGGCGAGGAGTGTCGCTCGAGAAACCCCGGGATCCGGCCCACAGCTCGAGCCACCAGGAGCAGCTGCCGGACCCGAGCAGAAGGGGTGAGCGCGGTGTGCTGACACCCTCCTCCCCGCCCGCGACAACTTGGCGTCACGAACAGGATCTTACCGCTCTGCCGTCAGGTAGAGGTGCGCCTTGTTACCGCCGGAGGCATCCGGCAGAAAAATTTCAGAAGCCGCCATCTTTGGCGTGAAAAGTTCCCGCTCGAGCGTCTTCTCGAGCAGTAGAAGCGCGAAGGCCAAAACTCCGCCCCGAGAGAGGAGGGGCCGGAAAGAGCTAAGGGGGACGCGATGGCGGCCGGCCGCATGTAGCTGCGGCTATAAAAGCAGGGACGCCAGGACTCTGCAAACATCCCGTTCCTGGAAGCAAACGAACCAGCCGTCATGTGGATGCCGTCCCGCGACACCGTACCCCCCGCGCCTGGAACCGCGGCGTGGGTGGAGATCCGGACCGCGCAGCTCTACCAACAGCTGCAGGTGAAGATGCAGCTCCTCATGGAGGAGTGGGAGGCCGACATGGCGGACGTTGTAGCCACCGTGCGGAGACGCGAGGAGGAAGCGGAGAAAGGGAGGGTGAGTGACCCACGTCCCGATGCCCTTGAGGGGCCGGTCATCGCGGCTGTGGGGCCCGGTCCAAGCCCTCTCCCTTCGCTGCCTCCCTCGCCACCCGTCCCGGAGGCCGTGACCCCGCCACTAGGCCTGCTACCACCGCAACCAGTAGCAGTACCCAGCGTCCCCGCCCAAGCGGGCCAACCTGTAGCCGGAGCCCGCAGCCAGTCAGCGGTGTTGCCGTGGAAGACTCCGAAGACCGAACCGGAGGCATCCCCTGAGAAACTTCCCGAGCCGGAGCCGAAGACCCGTTCCGAGCCGAAGGCCCGGCAGCGGAAAGCCCCTATGCCCATCCCCCACACCTCGGCTGAGGTAGCGCCGGGTTGCTGCTGCAAGGCAGCGCCCAAGGCCATGACACCGCGGGATACGCTGCCCACCTTCCTGACAGTGGGTAACGTGCTGGATGTCCCGCGGGGCTCAACCCGTGCGCCGGCGCTGGCAGCAGCGCCGTACTGGGATAGGGAGCCGGTACCGCTGGGCCTGGAGATCGCCGAAAGGGAAAGGAAAAAGGCCGAGCTGGTGGCCAGAGCGATCCGGGAGAAGGAGAATCTCCAGCAAGCGACATTCCGTGACCGGGGACCGCTGCACGAGGGACAGGTGAGGCGGTTTGATGTCCGCCGGGGCTACGGGTTCATCTACGAGCCAGGCCTGGAGGCCGAGGTGTTTGTAGCCCGGCGGGATGTGCATGCTCACCTGTCCGAGGAACATCCCGGCCGTAACCTGATGCCGGGGGATATTGTGCGCTATACCCGGCACTTTGGGGAGCGAGGGTGGTTTGCGCTGGACGTTAACCTCAGGAGGGGCCCGGAGGCCCGAGCGAGCGCAGACCTCTACCCCTTGCCAGCAGCCCCAGCGCTTGACAGACCGGAGTAGGGCAGCGGATGCCCGTTGCACCGTCCCCGTTGGGACCATCACTGAAGTTGTTGTTTGGAAAAGTTTAGAAAGTTCTGTAAATGATAAGTGAAAATGATCCGAAGTTCACCTGATTCACCGTGTGATTAGCAACCGGCAGGAGCCGGCACCGTTGTCCCCGTGGGGACCGTTTAAAGTTTATTTGCATGGGAACTATCCATGGACAAGCCCGTGAACTAGCAGGGCACCACAAACGTTAAGTGGCTTGTAAATATGTTGGGTACCGTTACCGTTTCCGCAAAACCGCCTCCGGAGAGGCAGGTTGGAGGGAGGGCCCTGAGCAGAGCAGGCCAGGGCCCAGCCACCAAAGGAACCGGTGGCCACCCTCTGGAGGGGAAGGACAGATCCCGCTCGGGTAACTTGTGCTGGACTGTGGGTCAAGGGGTGCTGCCTGGGTTTTAGGGGCAGCATCAGGGCCAGGTTGCTTGGGTGGGAGAGAGCGGAAACCGTGACTGTACACCATTGCAACGTTTAAGTAAATGTGCCTCCCGTCTTGGGAAGAGTTTTTGATTAAAAATGTCATTTATGTTTTGCTTAACCCTGTTATCCCCTTTTTACAGAAAAATAAAACCGGTGTAGGACGGCAGCCCGCGGACGGTCTGCATTTTGCTAAGGGGGAATGTGTCGCCCTGGGCAAGCCAGGGGACACAGGTCAAACACCACCACACCCCACACTCCAGGTAGGCACATCACAGCTAACCACAAATCCTTGTTGCCTTCCTCCAGAGGTTGATGATGCACACCAGGGGGTGGGCCAGGCGGTTGGCTCCGCCCACCAAGGAGCTCACAACACTGGAGGCAGGAAGAGACCAGGCAGTCTAGTCAGGGAGGAGGAAGTGGAAGGAGTGGAGGAGTAGTCTAGACAGGGCTAAAGTAAACAACTAAGCGAAAGTGAAGGAAGGAAAGTAGAAAAGGAGGAAAGCAAGTAAATTAACAGAAGAGAAAGACAGCCTGAAGGGCCCAGCTTTGTGAGGGCCAGAACAGCAAGGTCAGCAACGGCGGTGACTGTCTGGAGGGGGACCGTTTGGAAGTTCCTGGAAGGACCCCGTTGGCTGTGTGCCCGGTGGTCTGGAGCAGTGTTCCGAAGGACAGTCAGCACCAGGGCAGGGGCCTCTCGGACCCCGGCAAGGCTAGGAGTCGCCAGATTTGCCAAATCCGTCAGTGACGGGGACGCAGATCCCCCAACAACCAAGTCCCGATTGAAGGCAACAGCCCAACCCGTATTGGAGAGACACCGCCACCGCCACGGCACCAGTTTCTCAGGGCCAGTGCCTGCGGGCAAAGTGTAGAGCTCCTCCGGCCCAGATTGCAGCCGGGGAGCGGGTAACTGGAGGGAATCCACCGCTACCATCAGTCAACACAGGTGCAAGGAAGAGGGACATCACCGTCACCTACCGGGAGTGCAGGTGCAGCCGTCTGTGGGACCGTCCTACCAGCCGTTGGTTTACCGTACAAACTGTGTCCGTGTGTCAGGCTGAGTGAGTACCATAGTGCCGCAAGGCACAGCGCTGCCCCCACGTCCCTGCGCCCTCCAGGCCCTACACTTCACATCTCATCACCGGGCCCCGGGATCACCAACCCCTACCCACGGAGGGGCAACACAACACCTGGCTGCTCCGCATCACCATCCCCGGGACCCCCACACTGAGCAGCGGTGGTGCAATCACCACAACCGTGGGTGGCGTCACGAACTATAACAATCCCCACACCCAACAAACATCCCCTTTCACTCACGGGCGAGGAGTGTCGCTCGAGAAACCACGGGATCCGGCCCACAGCTCGAGCCACCAGGAGCAGCTGCCGGACCCGAGCAGAAGGGGTGAGCGCGGTGTGCTGACACCCTCCTCCCCGCCCGCGACATTACAATATATCTAACGATATGTCGTCGGGGTCACGGAATTTGTGACGCACATCCAGCATCGTTAGAGATGTCGTAGCGTGTGACACCTCCGAACGACTGTGAACGAGCAAAAATACTCACCTTATCGTTGCTCGTTGACACTTCGTTCCTCCTTCTGCGCGCTGGTGGTTTGTCGTTCCCGAGGAAGCACACATCGCTCCGTGAGACACCCCAGGAACGATGAACACAGCTTACCTGCGTCCCGCCGGCAATGAGGAAGGAAGGAGGTGGGCGGGATGTTACGTCCCGCTCAACTCCGCCTCTCCGCTTCTATTGGGTGGCCGCTGTGTGACGTCGCTGTGACGCCAAACGTCCCTCCCCCTTCAGGAAGAGGATGTTCTCCGCCCACAGCGACGTCATGAGGGAGGTAAGTACGTGTGACAGGGGTAAACGACTTTGTGCGCCACGGGCAACGAATTGCCCGTGACACACAAACGATGGGGGCGGGTGCCATCGCTCATGCGAACGCACGATATATCGTACTGTGTGACGTCACCTTTAGACTACTGTGGACAATTTGGACTCCAGTGTATAAGAATGACATAGCTGAACTAGAGCCTGTGCAGAGAAGAGCAACCAAAGGGAAGGGATGAACTGCAATACCAAGACTGGTTATCGAAATTGAGGTTATTCAGTTTGGAAAAATGAAGGCTTAGGGGTGATCTTATGACAGTGTAAACATATATGAGGGGACTGTACAGAGATCTTTAGTTTTCAATACATTTTTGTATGCATTTTTCACATGCATTTTTGTAGAGCTTTTGGACATCAATGATTGAGATAAAGATAGACAATAAATAGAGATAGATAAAAGATATAGACAGACACATATATAGACAGACAAACAAATAGACATATAATTGTACAACCCCCGGCATATAATAAAATTGCACTAGGGGGGATCCCTATTTTTAATAGCCAACAAAGGTAAAGCAGACAGCTGGGGGCGATGTTATCAGGCTGGCAAGGTCCATGGTTATCTGGCCCTTCCCAACCTAAAAATACCAGTCTGCAGCCGCCCCAGAAATGGCACATCATGTAAGATGTGCCACTTCTGGAGCTTTACCTCGGCTCTTCCCGATTTCCCTGGTACAGTGGCAATCAGGCTTAAGACTTATTGGGTTGATGTCAGCTGTGTAGTGTCAAGTCCAGGGGTTAGTAATGGAGAGGAGTCTATCAGACACCCCTATTACTAACACAGTAATTGAAAAAAAGACACATGCACTCAAAGAAATAATTTAGTTCAATAAACACTTCCTTCATTTACCATTTTAGATAAAAAAAATAGGGGCAGCTTCACTGTAGTCCAGGGAATCCGCCTTACTCCATAGAATCTGTCATACTCCAAAAAGGATATCTGAAAAAAAACACAACTATACAAACACAGAGAAATAAAACTAGACACTTACCCTCTTTCACCACTTTATTAAAAAAAAAAAAACAAACATTCCCAGGAATATCATCACCCATCAGAGTCACCGGGTGTCGCAGAGTACAGCCTGTCCGGGAGTGACTGCTGCTCTAAGCCAATGGAGCCTCGTTACGAGCCTCTATGTGAGGCTCCATAGCCTTTGATCTGTGTAAACAAGGAACGTCATGGGAACCTCTGGACTATGTTGAACCTACATGGAAACTTTACGAGGAACAGACTCTTATTTTTGTTTATTACTTTTTATGTCTTTTAGGTTTCCCTTTGTGAACTATGTCGGAATCCATGGACTACATGAGACCTGTAAGTTTTATTTTATTTATTTTTTTAATTAAATGGTGAACTAAGGAATGTGTGGGGGGGGGGTTTATTTAAATAAAGTAGTTGTGTGGTTTTTTTTTTTACTTACTGTGTTAGAAATGGGAGTATCTGATAGACATCTGTCCATTACTAACACCAGTGCTTGATGCCAGCTGACAGTACACATCTAACATCAAGCCTAAGGGGCCCTTTGCACACTACGACATCGCAAGCCGATGCTGCGATGCCATGCGCGATAGTCCCCGCCCCCGTCGCAGCTGCGATATCTTGTGATAGCTGCCATAGCGAACATTATCGGTACGGCAGCTTCACATGCACTCACCTCGCAGGCGGCCAATAGAAGCGGAGGGGCGGAGATGAGCGGGACGTAAACATCCTGCCCACCTCCTTCCTTCCGCATAGCCGGCGTGAGCCGCGGTGACGCAGGTAGGAGATGTTCCTCGCTCCTGCAGCTTCACACACAGCGATGTGTGCTGCCGCAGGAACGAGGAACAACATCGTAACATCGGTCATTTCCAAATCTTGGAAATGACCGACGCTACACCGATGATACGATTACGACACTTTTGCGCTCGTTAATCGTATCAAAAAGGCTTTACACACTACGATATCGACAGCGAGGCCGGATGTGTGTCACTTTCGATTTGACCCCACCGACATCGCACCTGCGATGCCGTAGTGTGCAAAGTGCCCCTAACTACAATTACTCTGACTGCCACTACACCAAGACATCAGAATCCAGTTCTGGTGTAACTGCAGGCTGCTATTTTTAGGCTGAGAAGGGCACAATAATCTTTGACTTTCCCAGCCTGGTAATATTAGCCCCCAGCTGTCTGATTTACATTTGTCGGGTTCAAAAATTGTGGGAGACCCCACGTTTTTTTATTTATTTATTTATTTTTTTAAAAATAAAAAGTTGTCCAGTAAGCTTCTTAAGGTGCAATTCTATTATATGTCTGTCGCTCTCTCTGATGCTCTGTCTGTTGCGCTACCTAATCGCTCTGTATGTGGCTCTCTCTGTCACTTTGCACGTGGCTCTGTCTTTCACTTTATATGTGGCTCTCTATGTCACTCTGTAATAACTATAAACATGAAAATAAAAAAAATGTCCAAATTACATTTTTTGGGTTGCTATAATACCACAAAAATTGCTATAACAACCGATCAAAACTCACCTGACCTAAACCCCATTGATAATCTCTGGGTTATTGTCAAGAGGAAGATGACAACAGACCCAACAAGGCAGACAAGCTGAAGGCTGCTATCAATGCAACCTGGGCTTCCATAACACCTCAGCAGGCTGATCGCCTCCATGCCACGCCGCATTGATGCAATAATTCATGCAAAAGAAATAGAAATAGATCCCTCTGTGTGTAATGACTCTATATAATACATAGAAATTGATCCTTCTGTGTGTAATAACTCTATATAATATATAGGAATAGATCCCTCTGTGTAATGACTCTATATAATTTACAGGAATAGATCCCTCTGTGTAATGACTCTATATAATATATAGGAATAGATCCCTCTGTGTGTAATAACTCTATATAACATATAGGAATAGATCCCTCTGTGTGTAATGACTCTATATAACATATAGGAATAGATCCCTCTGTGTGTAATGCCTATATATAATATATAGGAATAGATCCCTCTGTGTGTAATGACTCTATATAATATATAGAAATTGATCCTTCTGTGTGTAATGACTCTATATAATATATAGGAATAGATCCCTCTGTGTAATGACTCTATATAATTTACAGGAATAGATCCCTCTGTGTAATGACTCTATATAATATGTAGGAATAGATCCCTCTGTGTAATGACTCTATATAATATATAGGAATAGATCCCTCTGTGTGTAATGACTCTATATAATATATAGAAATTGATCCTTCTGTGTGTAATGACTCTATATAATATATAGAAATAGATCCCTCTGTAAATGACTCTATATAATATATAGGAATAGATCCCTCTGTGTGTAATGACTCTATATAATATATATCAATAGATCCCTCTGTGTGTAATGACTCTAAATAATATATAGAAATAGATCCCTCTGTGTAATGACTCTATATAATATATAGGAATAGATCCCTCTGTGTGTAATAACTCTATATAACATATAGGAATAGATCCCTCTGTGTGTAATGCCTCTATATAATATATAGGAATAGATCCCTCTGTGTGTAATGACTCTATATAATATATAGGAATAGATCCCTCTGTGTAATGACTCTATATAATATATAGGAATAGATCCCTCTGTGTGTAATGACTCTATATAATATATAGGAATAGATCTCTCTGTGTATAATGACTCTATATAATATATAGGAATAGATTCCTCTGTGTGCAATGACTCTGTATAATATATATGAATAGATCCCTCTGTGTGTAATGACTCTATATAATATATAGGAATAGATCCCTCTGTGTGTAATGACTCTATATAATATATATCAATAGATCCCTCTGTGTGTAATGACTCTAAATAATATATAGAAATAGATTCCTCTGTGTGTAATGACTCTATATAATATATAGGAATAGAGCCCTCTGTGTGTAATGACTCTAAATAATATATAGGAATAGATTCATCTGTGTGTAATGACTCTATATAATATATAGGAATAGAGCCCTCTGTGTGTACTGACTCTATATAATATATAGGAATAGATCCCTCTGTGTGTAATGACTCTATATAATATATAGGAATAGATCCCTCTGTGTGTACTGACTCTATATAATATATAGGAATAGATCCCTCTGTGTGTAATGACTCTATATAATATATGTGGTTCCTTTTTGGAAATAAATTCACTTTTTGATGATATTCTAATTTATTGAGATGCATTTGTAGATTGTTCCCGCGCACATTCTTTGTTTTCTCAGATCGGAGCAAGCCTAGAATAACCAGGCATTCAGGGAACGCTGATCTCTTAACATAATAAAAGTAGCAGGGTACCGGGACTATGGGGAGAGAAGACGGAGCGCACTTACTTTCAAGTACTTTGACCAATGAGCAGGGAGAGGTTCCTCAATTAGCTCAAGGTTGTAGCAAATACTGAATATCTGTCCCAGATATTGTTACAGCGCGCTGTCATTGATTTATGAACATAGCATAAAGAAGACTCTAGGAAGCTGCGCGATACAAAAATCCAGCATATAAAAATGAACAAAAAACAGCCATTCCACTCATCACAAAGGCAATTTACTAGACTCACGACACAAATATAAACTAGAGATGTAAAAGAGAGAAAAGTACTGTAATTTAATGTGTTCAGGTATAATATCTAATTGTAAAACAACTGAGATGTTTCAATTATTTTTACATCTCACATGCATTAGTATATTTTATTGTATGACCCTTTATTTTGTTTGTTGCTTTTTTATTCTCTCTGCACAGATTTTGTGCATTAAAGTAGAATACACTTATGAGAATTTTATATGATTTTCTTTTCTCCTTTCATATAGGAAAAATGTACTTTTTTTTTCCATTTAGCGACAATCGTTGCTTTCTTTATTATTGTTATATTATCAGGTGCTTATAAAATATGATAATGCTTCTACAGCTCTGCAAACATTTATCTTACAGAAAAAAAATACAGTGGAAACAAATTCATTAAATAAAACAATTACCATAAACTTTTTTTTTTTTTCTTTAAATAATAGTAATGAGCTTTTCCAAGCCATTCTAAAGCAATGTGGCTATTTTTTTGGGAGGATTTATTTATTTATTTGTTTTGTTTATTTTTTTTTTTTTTTTTTTGCACTATTCACCATGCAATAGAATTGAGTAATAAACTTTTTTCTACAGATCATGGTGAAAGCAGTAACACAAAATATGTCTTGTGGGTTTTTTATTTGGATTTTACCAAAAAGCATCTTTTTATGAAAAAACAAGCATTTATCATTACACTTTGGAATTTTTTTTTTTTCAAAAACAGGTAATCTTTCATTTTATTTTAACATTTTATGCCATGGTAGGTGACATGACATGCCAATGTTTCTAAACATGCCTTACTTTTCTCAGATGCAGTAAAAAGTATTATGTAAAATAATTTATGCCAATGATGAGCGAACACTACCATGCTCAGGTGCTCTGTACTTGTAACTAGTGATGAGCGGGCACTACCATGCTCAGGTGCTCTGTACTTGTAACTAGTGATGAGCGGGCACTACCATGCTCGGGTGCTCAGTACTCGTAACTAGTGATGAGCGGGCACTACCATGCTCGGGTGCTCTGTACTTGTAACTAGTGATGAGCGGGCACTACCATGCTCGGGTGCTCTGTACTCAAACTAGTGATGAGCGGACACTACCATGCTCAGGTGCTCAGTACTCATAACTAGTGATGAGTGGGCACTACCATGCTCAGGTGCTCTGTACTCATAACTAGTGATGAGTGGGCACTACCATGCTCAGGTGCTCTGTACTCATAACTAGTGATGAGTGGGCACTACCATGCTCGGGTGCTCAGTACTCGTAACTAGTGATGAGCGGGCACTACCATGCTCAGGTGCTCGGTACTTGTAACTAGTGATGAGTGAGCACAACCATGCTTGGGTGCTCTGTACTCGTAACTAGTGATGAGCGGGCACTACCATGCTCGGGTGCTCAGTACTCGTAACTAGTGATGAGCGGGCACTACCATGCTTGTGTGCTCAGTACTCGTAACTAGTGATGAGCGGGCACTACCATGCTTGTGTGCTCGGTACTCATAACTAGTGATGAGCGACACTACCATGCTCAGGTGCTCAGTACTTGTAACTAGTGATGAACGGGCACTACCATGCTCGGGTGCTTGGTATTCGTAACTAGTGATGAGTGAGCTCTACCATGCTCAGGTGCTTGATACTCGTAACTAGTGATGAGCGGGCACTACCATGCTCGGGTTCTCAGTACTCGTACTGAGCAGTTGGTGCTCGGATGGGCTACACACCAAGGGCGCAGCGAACGTCTGTGCTTAGTTTGGTCACTTTGTGCTATCAGACTCCCTTTAAGTGCACCTTTAAATGGTGAAATGGAACCCACGAATTTAGACAAAACAGCTGCATGCAATTATTTTAGATTAATATAAATATAATTGTGGATAAAAATAAATCTAAATATTTGTGGATTGATTTATATAAAAAAAAAATGTAAAAAAATCTAAATGCACAGGAGGAACCACCTAGAGGCTTCCCGCTACTAGGCTCCGGCTCGGCTTCTTGTTTTCTTTCTTTTTAAAAGAAGAAAACAAAGGAGCAGATTATCCCTTGCTGAAAGTGAGCCGCTAAGCAAGGAAATATCATATAATGAAAAATTAAACAGTGGTGAGGAGGGATCCACCTGCTGTCACGATGCCTTATTAATTTTGTGTAATGCCCTGCAATTGATCCATTTAACGACACCTTTACCTTTTACAGGTAAGTACGCCTCTGGAGGAAACGCGCGTCCTGACATTATCCCGCTGCTGGGACTTCCACGGTTGCAAATGTATATGTTCTGCTGCTAATCTGCATTCAGGCAGTTTGTGATATGTAAGCTGTTTAGGTTCAATGGTGTTTCACAAGCGCTGTTTATCGGGGACTCTTTATTTTCTCAAGGGTAAAAAGCAAGCTCTACATCAAAGCCTGATTGAGCAGAAAATACGTGCTAATGTTCACAGCGGCGCTCTATTATAATATAAGCACGCTTGTAAATATTCACCACGTGCTATTATGCCATTTGAACCAAGAATATTGCGGAGTCAGAGGTCGCCCCTAATGCTCTCTCTTGAGACGGTGGTTTTGAATATAACCAAATGGGATAATAGTGGGGAATACCCAGAGGGGAGCCATGTAGCACATTATAATGGAGTATGCTGCACGTTCCCCCCACCCCAACTACAAAGATGCCAAATAGATGAGTCCGGAGCGGTTATCATTAATGGTAAGACAGCTCTAATGATAAGGAGACTATCTTTGTCATCATAAATTTCACTGCGAGCCCTCACACCGGAGCCTGAGCCGGGCACGACGCGCGTTCTCAATCATCCAGGCTCATTAGGGCGCTGTCACTTTAAAAATAATAAAAAAAAAATCTATATTTTTATATAGCGCTAACATATTCCGCAGCACTTCACATACATCAGGAACGCCGTCCCCATTGGGGCTCACAATCTAAATTCCCTATTTGTATGTCTTTGGAGTCTTTGGACTTTATCACCTAATCAGATGGTTTGTAGGCTTAAAGGGGCTGTCTGTATATAAAAACATATTTTTGGTATTAAATAGGGGGAGTCACAATATTGAGGACCTCCATTAATTAATCAGAGTACAGAACAGCTAGCTGGAAGACCATGCATTGTTAAAGGGACAGTGCCTTATGTTTATGAGCACCAAGCAATGCTATATTTATCCTTTGGTGGCGCTGTAATAGAATCGAATACTGTTGCCAAATTTCCCTATAGCTCCCAGTAGGGAGACACCCTCTGCTCAGCCTCTTTTTAGGGCCCCGATTTATCAGTTTATAGTAGGTGTGACCGGGTATGTGACAGAGCAGTAAGGGACACCAGGCCGAGGAACAATCCAAAAGGCTTTATTGGAACCACAAAGATAAAGAACCAAACATGAATATACATTCTTAAAGTCCGCAAGGAGTCCACAACAAAACAACAGATCCGGGGGCGCCTCCCGGTATTCCGACGCCAGGGAAAATATGGCAATGGTCCTTATATGAGTTCCTTGAGTCCAACAGGGTGAACAACAAAACACAATCCCACGTGGCCACTGATCTCCAATCTGTAACAGTCCATACACAGGCACTAGGATCTAGCCTCAGCTATAGATCCGAGTCCTTCTCCAGCCGAGATCCAACTAACTGACTAACATGGGTCTCATTGTTCTCGTCTCCTGGGATAAGCCCCTTAGGCGGGCAGAAGGGCCCACCTTCCCCTGGAAATTTGATACCTGAAAGGATTCTAGACATCCTGGCTCTATTCTGTCTACCAAGTTGTGGATTGGATGAGTCCCATGCTGAGAAGAGCAAACAATCTCCCACCAGAAGTTGTACATACAGGACAGTCAAGGAGAGACAGACTATTACAACATGAGCACAGGCGGGGGAGGAACACGCTGTTACAGTAGGTCAAGTACTAAGTCCATTTGCAATGTTGGTTACTGTGGATAGACAAGTGCAATAGGGTCTTACCCAAAAAAACAAAGGAGAGATCAAGAGGGCTGGTTGTTTAACTTGTGTGGCTATGTGACACACAACCAGTAATATAGGCGTAGTGCAGCTGCCGCAGAATCCACATGCCCTAAGAGCAAACAAGAAATTGTCACGTGTATAGGGACAGGTTCAGGGCTAGTTTTCACCTTACCCTCCAGACTGTACACGTTAAACGTTTTTTTTCCTTTTGGTACTGGTGGGGTTAATGCACTTTCTTCTGCAGCAGCAGACTTCTTCAGCTGGTGGCAGTTAAGCAATTGCCAGTTGGGATATAAGCCCTCTGCTTCCTGGACTTGTTGCTGGTTATTCATTCAGTTGGAGCTAGCCAGGGAGCAGAGTGGGCGTGTCTACTGCTACTGCTGCTACTGCTGATGCTGATGATGATGATGATGATGATGCTATTCTGTTATTACTGTAAGTGGGTTCTTCTACCTCCTTTTTTCCTGATATCCTTACCCTCACTCCTTGGTCATCCTCTGGTGCAGGTTATTGGTGTGTATAGGTTTTTGTTTAACCCCATCTGTTTCTGTGTTGGTGGATTCCTGGGCTCCATCCGGGTCTATCCCCTGGTTGACGTCGACTTAGTTGTTAGGGCCTGAACAGGAAACAGGGCTACGCTGGAGGCTCGACCCTGTCTACCTTTAAGTCTATCGTCGGGATAAGAGACAGAGCAGGGTCCCCAGACTTAGACTTAGAAGAAATGGGAATTCGGGTGAAAAAAGCTTTGAAAAGCCGCACTATTTTGCACAAATGTGAGGTTGAACAAAATAATGCAACTTTTGATGTGTTCTAATCATTCTCGCCAAAGCTTCAACAAAGTGGGCAGAGCTGGGGTAAAACAGACGCGAGGCATGGCAATCCCCGCTCGTCAAATTCATATCGGAGATTTGTGGTGAGGCACATGTAGTGGAGCACGCCACTACACACCTTGGATAATTCATTAAGAGACATGAACCACCTAATGAATAAGGAGCATCTACTTCAAAATGCCTCAAAATGAGAGAATTGACGATCTTCGTGAACCACCCCATCATCACATTTATGTCTTGCCATAGTCCCTAAAAAACTGTGACAAAATCATGATTTTCTTCTCCCTAACTTTCCAAAAGTTCAATTAGGCATGTGTACAGGGGGTCTAAAGGTAAAGTATCATAAGACAATGTTCAATTTTTTTAACCAAGTTTTTTGTGTTAAATGTATATATTTTTTTAATTTTTTTGTAATTTTTTTTCTCTTTCTCACTATCTGTATTAAAAAATATTTTTATTTTCTGCAGTTTTCACCCTCACCTTTTTGGTATTTAGTAGTGTTGAGCGGACCCGAACTGTAAAAGTCCGGATTTTTTTCTCTCTCTCTCTCTCTCTCTCTCTCTCTCTCTCTCTCTCTCTCCCTCTCTTCGAGCTGTTAGCTGTGATTTTAATCCTGCCTTTAATGATAATGAGACTGCTGAAAACTTGTTACGGGTGTGTCATGTGTGACAGACAGTTATGTGGTTTTTGGCAATAGAAGGTCACAGTGTCTGGCTGCCCATAATGCTCCCTGACTTTCTGTTGTTCCTCCTGTCAGTATTCATTGATATAGGAAGCTTTCCAGCTGGATTTTTATCTCTTCCCCTTTAGGACCCAGCAGGAGCTCGCCTTCCACCCAGCTGCTGATTATCAGTATTCCCCATGTGCTTAAATACTCCCATCTTCCCTGGACTTGTGCTGGTTATATTGTTCAGTTTGTCCAAGCTCTGGTTGCAAGCAGGTGGCTTGCTCTCATGTGTGGTATTGTTGCTGAAGCTTTGCTGGACTTCTACCTGACTCATCTGTGGATAAGTAGTTCATGCATTTATCCTGTGTGTTCTCGTTGTGTTTTGTGGCGTCCTCTATCGTAACAAAACTATTTGTGAAAGCCTACAATAGCCCCAGAGGCACTTGTGTGTCCTCCTTGTGTTTTCTATAGTATTCAGTGGGGTTGACAAAGAGCTCGTCTCAACCATTCCCTATTTAGGGTTGAATACTAGGGATACCTAGGGCCGGGTATCCAGCCTGGCGCATAGGCTGCGGAACCCATCTAGGATGGTGAGAGATCCCAGCGACCTGCGGTAGGTTTGGTCAAGGGTCACCATCTCACCCTTCTCTAGACTCAGGGGTCCCCTAGCATGACAAAACTAATTGTGAAAGTCTAAAACAGCCCCAGAGACCATTGTGTGTCCTCCTTGTTTTTTCTATAGTGTTCAGTTGTGTTGACAAAGAGCTCATCCCACCGTTCCCTATTCAGAGTCCAGCACTAGGGATACCTAGGGTCAGGTATCCAGCTTGGCACATAGGTGCAGAACCTATCTAGGGTGGTGAGGGATCCTAGGGACCTGCGGTAGGTTTGGTCAGGGGTCGCTATCTCCCCCTTCCCTTACTTTCCGCTACTCGCTTGGTACTTCCCCGTACCTTGCGTGACAAAACTTCTTGACAAAGCCTAAAATAGCCCCAGTGGCCATTGCAAAAATCGCATGACTATTTTTTTTTCTTCAATCAGCATCATGATACGAAAAAAAAACAAAAACATATTGACATTTAAAAAATATATATATATATATATATATATATATATATATATATATATATTATATTTAATATATATATATATATATATATATATATAGAGAGAGAGAGAGAGAGTAAAAATAAAAAAATAAAAATCTATAAATATATATATATATATATATATATATATATATATATATCTTTTTTATTTATTTTATTTTTTTATTTTATTTATTTATTATTTTTTTTTTTTTTAAATGTTGTCAAAATGTTTTTATATATATAAAACTTGATTGAAAGAATTGGTAATTTTCCAATGATAGCTTCCCTTTAAGCCAGGATCATGTCGTCCCAATCCCAGCTCTGCATTCTTTCTGGTTTTGTACAACTTCTTTTCCAGTCAACTAGTCCTATATATCAGTTAGAAAAGAAAAATTCTGGTAAATAAATAATCATTAGCCCTGATGCCATTTGTACATTCTTATTAGAGAAACAGAAATCCATTCATGCATTCATCCGCCACCTCTGCCCTAAAAGTTTATCTTTTATTTTTTTTTCATGCCAAAAGGAAAGAGTTAATTTACATCAAACAGGAATTCATTACACCATTGTTTCTAAATAATTGGTGACACCATCATAGGTTCTGGATTGGACATTATCATAAAGGTTATGTGTGTACATTTGCCTCATCAATCTTCAAAATAATGCAGGGGAGACAAGCAATTAATGCTGCGTTGTTTATTTGGCAAAGGCCATGTCTAATTAGTTCAAAGAATGTAATAGATCCAATGTAATAAAACTTATGTTGAAGGTTTTATTTTGTTTCTTTCTTGTTAACCGTGATGCAGTCTTGGGGAGGGTGATATGGGTCAGAGACAACTGAAATCAGACATCATGTATCCAATATAATTACTGATTTTGATTAGGAAAAAATGCCCTTTATTACAACATGTGCCTGAATAATCATCACGATAATAAAAGGATTTAAAAAAAAAAAAACAACAAAAACATAATAACTTACAAATGACACAACCAATGTATGGCTGACAGTTCTCCTTAGCTGACAAATAGCTAATGCCACCAAATTGTCAATTAGCACGTACGCTCTATGTGCCTGAGCATGCATGGTTATTTTCTTGGAACAAAGGATGGGGCATTGCCACATGAGTGCTTCCCTTTATTTCAGGTGTCAGGAGATCGCAGCCTGTGTAGATTCTCCTTGATATGGTGCTGCAAGGGTTAAGCAGTTCATTTGGTCTCCTAACTCAGGATTAAAAGCCTGATCTCAGCTGTTCTGATTTTCTTCTCACCTGCTATAAATAATCTCCTCTCAGGTCAGGGAGTTGCCAGTGATAGTTTTGCTATGCCTAGCCTTTCGAGTGGATTTGTGATATGACAACTAAGGCTAAGTTCACACACTGCGTTTTTTTGACGCTGCGTTATTGTGCGTTTTGGCCGCTAAAAACGCACAAAAACGCACCCACGTCGAAAAACGCATAAAAAACGCATGCTTTTTTACCGCGATTTGGTGCGTTTTTGACTGCGTTTTGCTGCGTTTTTGATCTCTGCGTTTTGCTGTGTTTTTCCAATGCATTGCATGGGGGGAAAACGCAGAAAAATGCAGGAAAGAATTGACATGTCCATTTTTTTTTTCAAGCTCAAAAACGCAGCTTAAAAAAAAAGTTGTGTGCGGACAGCAAAAATGAAAACTGGCTGGGAAAGCAAAGTCATGCAGTTTTGAGGCCAAAAACGCACCCGAAAAACGCGCAAAAACGCCGCGAAAAATGCACTGTGCGCACATAGCCTAAGAAGTCATTTTTTTTAATCTGTAGCCAGAGATTGCTGCGTGGAAGTTTATGTGGTGTTTTCCCTTCCTTAATTCCCTTTCACTTTGCTTCCCTGATACATTCCCTTTATTTATGCAATATGATGTACTTTGTTTGATTACTGTTTCTTTTAACCTATGTGTTTTATCTAATGATGAGCGAGTATCAAAATACAGTACTCGGATTCACGATACTTGTAACAAGTACTGTCTAATATTCGCATATTCATTCCAAATAGCATGTGCAAGGCAAGTCAATGGGGAATACTCGTAATGTAACGAGTAACCCGAATTCCGAACTATACACTACTCGCACAAATAGTACGGCATTCAGGTTCCTCATTACATTGTGAGTATTCCCTATTGACTTACATTACACACACTATTCGGAATAAATACATGAGTATTAGACAGTACTCATTACGAGTATCACAAATCTAAGTATTTCGATACTCGCTCATCCTTAGTCCTACCCTCTCTGTGTCTTTAACCTAGAGCATGGCTAGCGTACCCACTGTCCTGTGCACTAGTCAGTGTTATGCTCAGGAAAAGACAGGGATAGGAATGTTATCACCACACGTTGTGAAATAACCCATCTAGGGACATCAAGGAACTCACGGTTGCTTACAGTAATTGTCTGAGGTTGTCTCTCCCAAATCAGTATATCCCTTATCCGGTCTCGCCTTGCGCTATCCAGCCCCCTTGGTTGAGCAAGACAACTAGAAGTGGTACCTGGTGCCTAGAGCCAGAAAATTCCAACGTCACCATCAGAGACTCTGGTGAAGACTGGGCAAGCACTCAGTCATGCCTCTGTCAGGGTAAGCCTGGTTCTGGGAATAGTGGGTCTACATCACATTTTGCCCCCATCTTGTAAAGTGACTGGCATGTTGAGTTTCAAAATCCCAACATGCCAATTATTTTTTCCTCCCAAATTTTCCAAACAAGGATGAATCAGTTTGATTAAAAAGGTTTACCAACTTTTAAAAACTGTTTTCCAAATAGGAGAGAAGGCTCCATAACAAAATAAGGCAAATCCACTGGCTGCATCCTCTATAGACCTAGTGATGATTGATAAATGATTAATGATTCACCCAGACAGGAATCACCAGCAAAGAAATCGATGACGTCGCGGTTCTTCAGTCACCTGGGCGCCACAGCATGTGTTCAGTAGTAGTGGTCAAGTGACTAGAACAAAATGTCGTCCAAAGCCCATCGGTCCCATTCCAGTACTTTACCACTGCACAGGGTTGACAACTGTCCTTTTTATTTTATTTTTTCTCGACAACTTATGCAAAAACAGACAATATATTTTATGGAAACATTGAAACAACATAATAAATCATTACGATTATAAGTGATCTATGTTTACAGCCCAGAATTCTGATATGAAGGCATCAGCTGCGTCCACTGTAAACTGTAAAATGAAGATAATTACAGTCAAAATAATCTGTAGAAGTTTCTTCACCTCCAAAAAAATTTAAGGAAGAAATAAAAAAAATTTACGAACAGGGCAAAAAAGTGCCCTATATTTACAAACTGTCCTGAAATGTCTAGATGCTTGGCAGCCGGACCACTGCACCTAATCACAGACTTCAGCAGTTAGGTGCCCGCAAAATGTGATCGGAACCATTCCTGTCTTGGCGTAGGTTACTGTAGTGGTTTTGGAGCTGTTGAGTATGCCTCAGTCTATTGCTTTATTACCATTCAAGTAAATGTAGAGACTTGGCACTCAAAATAAATGTGAATAGTGGTCTTTTATTGAGAAGAACTTGTAGGACCAGCACAGGCACAGACATTTCGGTCAAAGACCTTCATCAGTGTGCGTGCAGGGGGTCCTCAGAAAGTATAGCAACTTGACAACTGGCGAAGTAAGGTATGACGCGGTGTCCATACCTGACTAGGCCAGTTGACAAGTTGCTATACCTTCTGAGGACCCCCTGCACGCACACTGATGAAGGTCTTTGACCGAAATGTCTGTGCTTGTGCTGGTCCTACAAGTTCTTCTCAATAAAAGACCACTATTCACATTTATTTTCAGTGCCAAGTTTCTACATCTACTTGAGATGGTTTTGGACCCTACTTGAGCACCACCCCAGAAAGGCCGTGTGTAACAACTCACTGATTACCATTCAAGACATTTAGAAAACTTTTGTAGAAGTTGGACAACCCCATTTATATTAAACTTATCTCATCTGGTTAGTTTTAAGCACTTTAAACAACGTAAGTGGATGAATAATTTTAGATATGGTTTTATCAATTTATGTAATCAATAGTCTTTTCTCTTAAAGGAGTATTCCCAAGTATAAAAGGTATGCCCTATCCTTATGATAAGGGATAACTTCATGATCGCATGGGGTCCAACTACTGGGATTGTCATCGATCCAAGAACAGGGGCTTGAAGAGCGGTGATCGATCATGTGTACTACCACTCAAATTTTAGTGAGACCATGGAGATATCCAAATTTACTGTAAGAGCAGTGAAACTATGGAACTCTCTGATGATGTTGTTAGGGTTGATTCACTACTAAAATTCAAGTGGGGCCTGGATGCCTTTCTTGGAAAATACAGTTTAATATTACAGGTTGTGGGCAGTAGATTCTGTGATGGGGCGTTGATCCAGGGAACTAGTCTGATTGCCGTATGTGGAGTTGGAAAGGAATTGTTTCCCCTAATATGGAGCTTACTTTCTCCTCCATTGGATTTTTGCCTTCCTCTGGATCAATATATTAGTCTGTAGGTCGAACTGAGTAGACTTAAGTCTACTTTTATCCTAAAAAAACTAAACTATTAAACTAGTCTTCAGCACTCCCACTGGAATGAATGGAAACGCATTGCTCATGATCGACCACTGCTTCATTCACAAGAAGCTCTTCAAAGCCCCTGTTCTCATGAATGGTGGGGGTTCCCATCAGTCAGACCCTCAGCAAACGGGAAGTAATCCCCAATTCCACAAATAATGGATAACTTCCAAACGCAGTTAATTGAATTCTAGGCTAACTTTTTTGTAGTAGTGACTTGAAACTTCTAGTTCTCATTTTGTAATCAACCCCAACTCAATATGTTATTTACAGTTCTAATGCCTTATATAATATAGGAGGACATGGAGCCAGTTAAGACCCCCTAAGTCACTATTATGACTAGTAAAAGAAAAGAGAAGGCTAGGCACTGCAAGCCCAGGTGTGTACTCACGAGTCTGTAGTTTTTCTTTGGATCACAGATCTCCAGCCGATCCCTGTGGTGCTCTGCCGAGGTATAGGAATCCAATATAAACTTCAAATAAGAAGGAATGGCGGCCACTCACTGGTGAATATTAACGGCAATTTTTATTGCACAATCTGCGGCATTGTTACAATGTAACCAGGGAGGGGGGAGTGCAGGGGCGCCGGACGACGGCCGTTTCGCACCGTAGCAGGTGCTTCCACAGGTCCGAAGATTGTAACAATGCCGCAGATTGTGCAATAAAAATTGCCGTTAATATTCACCAGTGAGTGGCCGCCATTCCTTCTTATTTGAAGTCATTATTATGACTGTTAAAGGGAATCTGTCAGCAGGGTTTAGCTACCCCATATGAGAGCTGCATGATGTAGGCAAAGAGATCCTGAATCTAACAATGTATCACTTAGATTACTGGGTGCTGCTGTTCTGGCACAATTAGGATTTTTAGACTAAAGGGTACTTTACACGCTGCGATATCGGTACCGATATCGCTAGCGAGCATACCCGCCCCCGTCGGTTGTGCCACACGGGCAAATCGCTGCCCGTGGCGCACAACATCACTAACACCTGTCACACATACTTACCTGCCCTGCGACGTCGCTCTGGCCGGCGATCCGCCTCCTTTCTAAGGGGGCGGTTCATGCGGCGTCACAGCGACGTCACACGGCAGCCGTCCAATAGCAGAGGAGGGGCGGAGATGAGCGGCCGGAACATGCCGCCCACCTCCTTCCTTCCTCATTACCGGTGGATGCAGGTAAGGAGATGATCGTCGCTCCTGCGATGTCACACATAGCGATGTGTGATGCCGCAGGAACGACGAACAACGTCGTACCTGCAGCAGCAACGATATTAAGGAAAGGAGCGACGTGTCAACGAGCAACGATTTTTCACGTTTTTGTGCTCGTTGATCGTCGCTCTTTGGTGTCACACGCTGCGATGTCGGTAACGACACCGGATGTGCGTCACTAGGGACGTGACCCCGACGATATATCAGTAGCGATGTCGCAACGTGTAAAGCCCGCCTCAGTGTTGGAATATATTTAGTGAAACAACTCCATTCCTGTCTATGGGTGTTTAGTTGCTAGGTTTGTGTGCTGTTAATAAAGAGAGAACAAAAAAAAATAAGAAAGATCGCATGTGAATGTATTCTGTATTCTTCCTTCCTGTGCTCTATATGAGAGGATGCTTGCTGCAGGAGCTCCAGACAGAGACACATAGAAATGATTACTTGCTGATATATTAAACTTACTATATTTGTTCCTGATTGTTCCTGAATAAAACAACCGTTACTGTGTTGTACACTTGGTGAATATCGTTGATAATCAGCTGCCAACACTTAGCCATGTAGCAAGACTGACAGATGTGTTCCATGTTCTCTCCAGAGATTTTACATTGACAATGAGGTGTCAATCAAAGGAGGGGGTGTGTAGGATTGCCTTGGGCGTGACATTGTAGTCTGAGCAATTGTAATTATTATTTATTATTATAGCGCCATTTATCCCTTTACATGTGGAAAGGGTATACATGAAAAACAAGAACAACAATCATGAACATTACAAAAAACAGACTGATATATGAGGAGAGAGGACCCTGCCCGCGAGGGCTCACAGTCTACAGGGAAGGGGTGATGGTACAATAGGTGAGGACAGAGCTGGTAGTGCAATGGTGTACTGGACTGAGGGTTATTGTAGATTGTAGGCTTGTTGGAAGAGGTGGGTCTTCAGGTTCCTTTTGAAGCTTTCCACAGTAGGTGAGAGTATGATATGATGGGGTAGAGCATTCCAGAGTATGGGGGAGACACAGCAGAAATATTGTATGTGAATGTGGGAGGAGGAGATAAGAGGGGAGTAGAGAAGGAGATCTTGTGAGGATCTGAGGTTGCGTGCAGGTAGGTACCGGGAGACTAGGTCACAGATGTAAGGAGGAGACAGTATTTTGGTGGCTTTGTATGTCATTGTTAGTATGTCCTCTATATGTCTTTGGAGTGTTGGAGGAAACAGGAGTACCCGGAGGAAACCCACTCAAACACGGGGAGAACATACAAATTCCTTGCAGATGTTGTCCTTGGTGGCATTTGAACCCAGGACCCCAGTGCTGCAACACTGCAGTGCTAACCACTGAGCCACTGGGCCGCCCCAACGATAAGGGTCCTGCTGCTTAAACAAACATAGCAAATATCCAACAGATCAGACCTTGACAATATAGGCATCCCTGAATTCTCAGTGTTAACCCTTGCAGCATGCTGTCTTCAGCTTATATAGCAAAAACCTGCTGACAAATTCCCTTTAACTCAACCTCTGACTCCAATCCTGATACACATGCATGGTTACAGATTATTTTTAGCATTGGTATTGACTGCCCACCATCATATGTGAATGGTCAAGTATCGCCACTGATCCACTTGACAATGCTAATCTATATTATTTAAAAAATCTGCGCTTTATGAAATGATTAAGTGGTTCATTCTTGAAAATTCCTTTCTTTTGTACAGAAAATCAATGTAAAATATCACTTTACACTATCAGAAGTTTCGAGCATGAGCAGACATAAAGAGTTGACTGTAGGCTACTCACAGAGAGCTCTTTTTTTTTCAGCTGAGAGTTTGGATATTTCATTCTGTTGACATAGAGCCTCATATGATTGATCTGTGATCTTGTCTGTAATAAGATGCTGTAGCTACATTGAATCTTATCTTTTACAGTCTTGTATGCCCTTGGAGAACCATAGAAGAATCCATAGTTTGTTGGTAAGCTTAACCAATAAATATTCTTTGTTTAATAATAACTTCACTATACAGCCGTGCACAGGAGACCTTTATGAATGTGATCTCGTATGCAACGAGATGCAACAAAAACAACCGCGCCGAAATAAAAGACGTACAACACAATGCAAATCCCTTACTTCTACCGTAATAATTGGTTTTATATATAAAAGTGAAATGTGCTTTATAAACACTTCCGTTATCTATGCTTTTTTAAATGAACGCGGAGATAAAATGAAAAACAATCTACACTAAAAACAGGTTTCAGTAACAAAGGGAAAGTTTCTTTCAGCTTTACATAAGAAAATTCCCTTAGCTGAGTTATGTAAGAGGCTATTAAAAATACAATGACATTATGTATTAATACCCTTAATATTGTTAAAGGGGTTGTTCAGCATTGGGGTACAAGTCTGCAGTCGCTCTATGTGACTACAGACTGGTGAATCCTCACAATGCGCACTATGTGTGCTGTCAGGATTCTCCAGTGCCGAGTGGTGTTGGGCACATGACAGTAATTATGCTGCTTGCATATATGCGGTCACATGCCAACTAGATGTGCATGCCCTCATTCAATAAAACTGGATTGAGCAAGGTTGGAAACGTCTAGTCAGAATGTGGCTGAAGGTATACAAATTAAATACTGGCAATAACATGATGGGTCGATCCTGGCACCGACACTGGAGAATCCTGACAGCACATGACTGTAATTATGCTGTTTGCATATATGCGGTCACATGCCAACTAGACATGCATGGCCTCGCTTAAGACAAGTGTATTGAGTAAGGTTGGACACGTCTAATCAGAATGTAGCTAAAGGTATGCAAATCACACACTTGCAATCACACAATGGTCTGCTCCTGGCACCAATACTGGAGAATCCTGACAGCTCATGACCGTAATTATGCTGTTTGTATATATGCAGTCACATGCCAACTAGACGTGCACGCCCTCGTTCAATATAAGTGTATTGAGCAAGGCTTGGCATGTCTAGTCAGAATGTGGCTGAAGGTATGCAAATCACACACTTGCTATCACATGATGGGTTGCATCCGGCATCGACTTTGGAGAATCCGATTCCTGACAGCACATGACTGTAACTATGCTATTTGCATATGTGCAGTTACATGCCAACTAGACGTGCACAGCCCCACTCAATACAAGTGTAGTGAGCAAACCTGAGTATGTCTAGTTGGAATGTGGCTGAAATTATGCAAATCACACACTTACAATCACATGACAGGCCGATCCAAGTAGCGGACACAATGCAAGTTAAAGGGAAATACTCGCTAAGTAGCGAGTAACCCGAAAGCAGTACTTTTTGTGCGCATAGCGAATAGTACAGCTTTCGGGTTACTCGCTACTTAGCAAGTATTTTCCATTGACTTACAGTGCAGCGGCTATTCGTAACGAATATGCGAGTAGCGGACAGTACTCACCAAAAGCATAGCGAGTGCGAATAGCTAACTACTCATTCAACACTAATATTGACACTTGCTCTGCCAAACAATTTTGTCAAAAACTAGCTATTCAGCTACATGAAGAATACTTACTCTTGGCAGATACCAACACTCAATGGGCTTTGGGGGACCAGTGCAATCTGGTTAAAAAGAAAGTAATAATTAAAGGTGGGAATATCATTTAGATACTAGTTCTCTCAAACAATTTTAACAAACTAGTTATTTTGCTAGATAGATGAATAAATTTACATGGTGTGAACTACTCTGGACTAAGGGCCTCTTTACACGCTGCGACATCGCTAGCAATTGCTAGCGATGTCGAGCGAGATAGCACCCGCCCCCGTCGTACGGCCGATATGTGGTGATTGCTGCCGTAGCGAACATTATCACTACGGCAGCGTCACATGCACATACCTGTTCAGCGACGTCGCTGTGACTGCCGAACAATCCCTTCCTCAAGGGTGAGGTGTGTTCGGCGTCACCGTGATGTCACACAGCGGCCAGCCAATAGAATCGGAGGGGCGGAGATGAGCGGGATGTAACATCCCGCCCACCTCCTTCCTTCCTCATTGCCGGTGGACGCAGATAAGGTGAGGTTCCTCGTTCCTGCGGTGTCACACATAGCGATGTGTGCTGCCGCAGGAACGACGAACAATATCGTACCTGCAGCTGCAACGATAATTGGGAATGGACCCCCATGTCACCGATTAGCGATTTTGAATGTATTTGCAATGATTCAAAATCGCTCATAGGTTTCACACGCAACGACATCGCTAACGCGGCCGGATGTGTATCGCAAATTCCGTGACACCAATGACATTTCTTTAGCGATGTCGTAGCATGTAAAGTGGCCCATAGGCAGATGCAAGACCCCAATTGGTCTCTCATTGGCCCATCTGGATAAATATGCTCCATAATTTCCAAGAAGATGGTAAGGTAGTCAGAAGGCTAACTATAAGAATAAAGGTGGCCACACGAAAAAAAAAAAAAAGTAAGTTGATAGTTGAACAACCTTTGAAAAAACAATAGTTTGGTTAATGATCACTCTAAAATTGCAGCCATTCTCTTTTTGACATCTATTAGGCTTTACAGTAGTTCCAACTGGCCAGAGAGGGATGGAGAGTGTCACGGGTATGACACAGTAACCAGGATTAAGGGTACCATGAATGGCTCTCAGGCTAGGGGCCCTAAACTGTCCCATATTCCAAAGGTAGGCTTGATGGTAGCCAGGTCTGGACTGCCATCGTGGTCCTAACTCCTGAGCAGCCCTGGTCTAACACCCCCTCTCTCCCACCTCCCAGGGAGGGCTGAAACAGGTCTAAAGAATCCCACAAATACCAGCAAATAGGGGGAAAGACAATACGTGCTCAGGGAGAAATAAATTACAGGGAGGAAATAAACAAACAACAAGGATATTTCCACAGCACATCAAATAGCATACAACCGTTCACCAACAACTGGGTCACCACACACAAAGACCGATAACGCTGGAGCAGAGCTAGAGCCATCTTTGCCATGAGAGGCTTGATTCCACCATCTCTTAATGGTGGAGGTGGCTGTGATAGGACATCAGCAATCTTTGACCCCAGCAGCAATTCACCAGCCAGCAGGAATTAACTCCTGCTAAACCGAAGACCAGAGAGCACAAAACAGTCAACGCCTGACTCTGATTGAACAACTAAGAAGAATCAGATTGCCTTCCAGACTCTGCGATGTGAACAGAGACTGGAGTCGCCATGACAGAAAGAGAATAATCCACCAACAACTTACCTACCAGTATAAAATAATTCAGGGCCAGAAATATGACTCTACTTCCCTTTTGCTAGTTTTGTTGAGAGACCCAGCTTTCATGGATTCATTTAAGACAGTTTTCCTGGGAGTGAAATACCTTCTCTTCAGTATGTTTTTCAATGTATAGTCACAATACAGGATTTTGCAGAGTAAGAACTAGCTATTCTGCTACAAAGAGAGAATAAATTACATAGTTCCTATGCAGATGTCAGTGCACATTGCGGTTAGGAAGATCAAGACAATCTGGGTTATAATGCTCTACATATGTTGAGTTGCCGGTATGGTAGACAGTGGATAGGAGGGTAATTAGTGAAGGTGGGCAAACAGATAACATAGAAGTAGGTTGATGGTTGGAGAACCATTGAGTGAACAGTCATCTTATGAATGATCACTGTACAAAGGCGGTGTCAAGCTACCACTAGGGGGCGTTGGGACTCAGGTAAATATAAACTCCTGAGTGCAGTAATACAGAGACCCACTAGAGGTTGCTAACAAGTACAGGGATAGTCGATCAGCCAAAGTCTGTTCCGGGATTACGTGTCTGTACAGAAGAGTAATCAAGCCAAAGTCAGATAACAGAGCCGAGGTCAGATGCCAGGAGGATAAGAAAGCACTGGGGAGGAAAAAGGAGAGGACACGGAACAGGACCAGAGACAGTAGGACAGGGAGGTACAGAGGTCATGTCAGGCAGGAGGAACAGAGGTCAGGCAGGATGGAAGGAGGTCAGATCGGGCAGGAGGGACGGAGGTCAAGTCGGGCAGGAGGGAAGGAGGTCAGGTCAGGCAGGAGAGGAACGGAGGTCAGGTCAGGCAGGAGGGATGGAGGTCAGATCGATCAGGAGGGAAGGAGGTCAGGTCAGACAGAAGGAACAGAGGTCAGGTCGTGCAGGAGACATGGTACCAGGTATCAGGACTAGAACAGAGAACTTTCACAGGAACAGTTGCACGTAGTAGAGCCGGAAATATTACTGGCGGCATTCTGGTGGAGTCCACACCATAAAAAACATGACACCACTAAGCAAGCCCCTCCCATAAGACTTAACCCCATCGGAGTACCATTACAGTCATGACAGGCAGCCATTCACATACTAGTCTATATTGGCAATTAATCATTCTAATTTGCCATACAAGCTCAAACCATTAATGGATTGAGAAGGAAAAGCTGGTCCCACTATCATCCTACCTGATACTTCAAAAGAAAAAAAAATCCAGACCCAGCAATATCACTTCACTAAAAACTTCAAAAAACTCAGCATGGTAATGTCACACCAGAGTGTACAGATGCTCAGCGTGCAGTGCAACACAAGAGCGACAATGGGAATGGTATAGAAGGAAGACACTGGAGATAGGGAAAGTGCATTGGGAATATATCCTGCATCTCACCTGAGTCTCTACCCTAACGTTTCTAAACGGGTCCTTTCCCCATCGCCATCACTTGCTGGAACCCTCGCTTGCCATGAACTCACCCTGGTTAGTGAGAAGTCTAGCAAGAGCACTTGTCTCACCACTGCAATAATACAACACAAGGTAAGGGAGACCGACAGGGGGGAAAAGGCACAAAAGGAAAACACTCCAATTTTATTCAATACAGCAATACACTGCAGCTGCAATAGTCATGACTCCTCAGCATCTTCCAGAGACTGGCTCTTTCCAAAGTGGTCAGCATAGACCAAGAATCTATTACTAGTATCAGATGGTAAGACATGTGACTTTATATAGCAAAGGGGAGTGGTCACAATAGAGCTGCACCTGAGATTAAGGATACAAAGAACAGCTAGATTGGAAACAGTCCTTAACCCCTGCAGCACTAAATGAACATAGATACATTGAAATATCAGTTGTATACCTGAGAACAATAAGGTCCTGGACTCGCCAGAGATTTCCACAGAGTGGGACACGTTCATGGCAGGTAAATGGGTTCAGAAATTCAGCTTTTTAGCATTCATTCTTTCCCTCCAGTGCCTCTCCTAGTTTGTAGAATATATTGAAATAACAATGCCCTTTTATAATATTGAGGTGGAATATCTCTTTTGGACATATAGAGATACAGATAAGGTGTAAGAGGGGAGATGGGTGATAAGATGTTGCGTCTAAATCAGTCACTCTTCCCAAGAAATCTGCCTCTTTTTGTTATCAATTCGTTTTTCTTTCTTTTAATTGAACAGAAGATATTGCCGAGTTATTATGGTGAGTGCCGGTCCCGAGTACCACTGAAAATATATATAAAGCCACCACTGTAAAGCCGGTAAAATCCTAATCATATTGAGGACATTTTAGAAAAGAGGTGCAGATCCAGCAACATGATGTTTGTTTCATACTTCATCAGTTTTATTACTTTGTACATGGTTTTAAAGACTGTTATATTTCACAGCCTCTTAAATCCCCTCATATGATCAGCAAAGACGAGGTATCAATGTGATGGGGTTAGAACGGTTCTTTCTAAAGGTCAACCAGTGATTCTCCGCACAAAATGTAAACATTATTCCAGGAACATTACACACCACTTCTTACAGTAATAATTCCTGAAATCCAACTCGAAAAAAAAAAAGAATATATCTATTTTTTAATAAAAAAAGAAGTCTTCAGCTCGTGGTCGAAAGCAAATGGAAGTCTCCAGCCTTGGGTTCTGCAGGAGTCCTGTTGTCTTTTAGTTCACAGATAACTGCTGAGCACTCACTGCTATTTTCAAGGAATGATTGCTTGTAATTTTTTTTAGTAATTTTGACATTTTAGAAATTTGCCTTTTTTTTTTTGCATCTATAGGCATAAACTGATTTATTTGATGGTTGCAAATTGGAAGCCCCTTATGCAACTCACTATAAATGTAAGTGAAAGGGAGCAAGGACTTATTGTCAAGGGGTATGTATTGACAGGACAGGACCTGTCCCTTATCTCAGAGGTAGGCTTGATGGTAGCCAGGTCCGAGCCCCAAGTGTGACCCTAACTCCTGTTCGAGCCATGATCTTACTCCCACTCTCCCACACCGTCAGGGTGGGCCGGAAAATAACAATAACAAAAGCCTACAAAAATGACATGGACAAGGGAGAATGGAAACTCGTACACAGCACTCCCACACATGAATGACAATATGTGTACCAGGAAACAACAAAAAAGGGAAGGAAGTAACGCACAACAAGAGAACACTCACACCACTCAGAAACACAACACAGATCACCATTAGCAGGAAAATCATCAAGACCGGGATCGCTGGAGCATATACTGAAGCTATTGTCAGCACAAACAGGAAGAAAACAGTGCTTTAAATAGGAAGGAGACAGCTGCAGGTGGCAATTAACAATGTGAGCTCACAGGTATGGATCATCAGTCTGCAGGGATTAACTCTTGGAGAATTGAAGACCAGTGAACCTGAATCAGCCGACGCCCGGATTTGGGTGAACAATTCAGAAGCCTCAGATTCCTTTTAGACTCTGTGGTGTGAACAGAGACTGATGCCGCTGTGCTAGAAGGAGTGTGCAGAGCCAAACATCGCATGACACTTATCTTGCAGTGCAACATATTTACCCACCGTGGGAAAGTGCTTATTGCACCATAGAAGGATTTGAATAACAGCAAAAAAGAAAGTGAATTATAGGAGATGTTCAACTTATAATTTTTTTAAAGACAGAACATTTTCTGAAATAATTAAAGAAGACATATTCCAATGCCCATCGTACCAGCAGAGGCCTTTCCGGTGAAATCTGTAAGAACAGGAAGTGATGACATTCGGTTCTGCAGTTTGTTGCTTGGGATGATGTCCCTATAAAAAGTGATGTCATCACTTCATGACCGGCACAAAACATTGTAATAGCCTATACCGGAGTGATACATTTTTCAAATTTTTTATAACATCAATGGAAGTCTTCGAAAAGAAACTGGACAGAAATCTGTCTGGGATGATTTAGGGAATCCTGCTTTGAGTGGGGGTTGGACTGGATAGACCCATTTTGATTCCAAGCTGTTTTTCTTTTTAGCTTTTTTTTTTTTTTTTTTTTTAAAAAAAAGGGGAATTTTTTAAGTCTGAAATCCTTTTTAACGCCTTAGCGAGGTTCATGATATCACTATATAGAGCAGATTCAAGATCTAAGCATGGCCTATGCCCCGGGGGTGTCTGCTATGCTGCTGAGCCCACACACAAAACTAACCGAAGTGTTCAAAGCTAGGTCCGATCACATCAGTTTTAACCTTTTAAATGCTATGTCTTAAAGCATAACCATTGTTTTCATTTTCAGTTCATAAAATGCACATTAAAATAAGCAGCTTTAATATAACTTTTCTGAAAAATCTGCTTCTTTCTCGTTTTGGACTGATGTTTCATTCTCAATTCATGGGTAAAATCGGTAAAATATGTTTTCAGTGAAGACAGATTTTCCCATTACTGTGATAAAAAATGACATTCTAAGGAGAGTACAGTTGCCCATACAACTTTATGAGCACCAACAGTCATCTCCTATCTCAGGAATGGAAAGTGTATTCACTGAAGACACATTTTACCCATGAATTGAAGATTTTGACAATAAGGGGTACTTTGCACGCTGCGACATTGGTAACAATGTGTTAACGACGCTGCAGCGATAGTCCCCGCCCCCGTCGCAGGTGCGATATCTTGTGATTGCTGCCGTAGCGAGTATTATCACACAGCACAGCGACGTCACACGGCAGGCGGCCAATAGAAGCGTAGGGGCGGAGATGAGCGGGACGTAAACATCCCGCCCACCTCCGTCCTTCTGCATTGCAGCCTGGACGCAGGTAAGGTGATGTTCCTCGCTCCTACGGCTTCACACACAGCGATGTATGCTGCCGCAGGAACGAGGAACAACATCGTACCGTCTCTGCTGTGCAATTATGGAAATGTCGGACCCTACACCGATGATACAATAACAACGCTTTTGCGCTCGTTAATCGTATGTAAAAGGATTCACATACTGCGATGTCGAGAGCGACGCCGGATGTGCGTCACTCTCGATTTGACCCCACCGACATCGCACCTGCGATGTCGCAACGTGCAAAGTACCCCTAATGCTGAATCATTGCTCTGACTAGCAGAGGCAATCGGAAAGTGCAGCCGTTAAGTCCCCTAAGAGGACTAGCAAAAATCAATAAAAAATGTTAAAAAACGTTTTAACAGAAAGAAAAAAAAGTTAAAAACAATCCCCTTTTGCCCCATTGAAAATAAAACAATAAAAAATCCCATAATTGGTATAGTCACTTTCAGAAATGCCCGATCTATCAAAATATAAAATCAATTAATCTGATGGGTAAAGGGCGTAATGAGAAAAAAAATCAAAACACCAGAATTATGGGTTTTTTGGTCACCGCAACATAGCATTAAAATGCAATAACAGGTGATCAAAACACCATATCTACCCAAAAATGGTATAATTACAAACATCAACTCAAGACACAAAAAATAACCAGTAACTGAGCTCCAGATCCAGAAAAATAAGGCTCGGGTCTAGGAAAATGGCGACTAAAGCGCAATTCTTTTTTGGCAAAACTCAGAATTTTTTTTCATTACTTAGATAGAAGTAAAGCTATACATGTTTGGTATCTACGAACTCGAATTGACCTGGGAAATCATACTGCCAGATCAGTTTTACCATACAGTGAACATGGTAAATAAATTAAAAAAAAATAAAAAAAAAAATCGTGCAATTTCACCGCACTTGGAATTTTTTTCCTGCCTTCCAGTACTATATGGGGCAGAATGAATGGTGTCTTTCAAAAGTGCAAGCCCTCATATAGCTATATTGATGGAAAAATAAAAAAGTGGTGGTTCTTGGAAAAAGGTGTTACAGCACGGACTTAGAGAAGATCCGGCATGAGGTAAAACACACAACTGACAGGGGTTTTACCAAGACAAACAAGGGGTACACTGGGGACACTATAACAATGGTGGGACCTAGCACTAGTGAGAGGGGAGATGGACACCTCCTCCACTTACCTGCACTTGCACCCTCCACTCCTAGCCAGTACCTATACAGGTTGTTCACCTGTCACAGAGCAGTAACCTGAAGCCCTGAGTGCCCTTACTATAGTCCTGGCTAGTGAGTGGACAGATAAGGGATGCTAGCCCCACCACTGCACTAAAACAACACACCAGAAAAATAAGACAGACAGGGGGAAACACACCAACAGACTGCTGCAGTCAGCACCAAGACTGTAGCTTACACAGCCACATGCATAGAGGGTTCCACCAGCTCCTTCCAACTCCAGGCCAAGCATTCAAATGAGACTGAGAGAATAAGGCTCGAGTCACACTAGGATATGGCATCCTATGAGAGAGCATCAGCTGTGATATGCTAATAACCCTTTGCTCCTGCTCTGCTGCGAGCATGAGCCAAGTGTCATGCAACTGTGATCTGATTTTGCAATCGGATCACAGCTGCAGAGGTGAGGGAGAGAATAATCTCTCCATCTCCTCCATTGTCAGCCTGTTCATATATCGCACTGCACTTGGATGACATAAAAGTGCAGTCTGATGTTTCCCTTGCACCCATAGACTTGTATGGGTGCGAGTGATCCAAGACTTGCAGACAATTGACGCATGCTGTGAGTTTTTTCCTCAGTCAAATTAGAGCTAAGGAAAAACTCCCAAATCTGAGCTGCAGCATTGTCCTACATGGGGCCGAGAACAATACGAGATTTTCTCATACACCAGTGTGACTCTTACCTTACCGGCAACCTCTACTGGGAGCAGAGGGTACATATAGGGACTGGGAGTGGTCAAAACCATAAACACCTGGGATGGTAATGAGAATTCTTGCTGGCAAGGAATACTGACATTAACCCTCTGCTCCCCAAAGAAAACTGCATTTAACTACAGGGGTGAGCATAGTAATAGCTTTCTATCCCTGAATCTGTCACAAGTCTCCACTGCAAAGAGATGGCTGTGACAGAAGGGACAGAGAAAAAGAAAATGAAAAACTGAAAATTGGATGGTGGTGAAGGGGTTAAATGCAATGAGGAAAGGGAACAATGTAAGTGTATAGATAGGAGAGAAAAGCAAAGGGCCTCAGAATTGTGGACTTGCATCTTTCATGTATTTCTGGCATATCGTGTGTATAATAAGAATTCCCCTTTTACAATTTTATGCAACGCTCACCACCAGGGGGCGTAGGTTCACTAGAATGCTGTAGAGGTTTAGTGAGGCGCTTGCCTGCTAGGGGTCACTATTACAAAGGCAGGGACAGTCTACAGAGTAGTCAAGAGTCAGAAGCCGAGATGTCACGTCAGTACAGAGGAGCAAGAGAAGCCAAGGTCATGTGCAAGCCGGTGGTCTGTAAGCCAGGAAGTAGCGTCAGGAACAGAAGGGGAATGTCAGGAACTGTGGAGAGAAGAGCGCAATAGGGTCTTACCAGATTAAAAAGAAGGAATAAACTTTGAATTGCACTCTCCCAAAAGTGTTGTGAAAGGTCACACACCCAAATTGCTTAGGCACAGGAGGTGAAAGCTGCAGCCCTGCAGGAATTGAGATAGTCTTTATAGGAAAGAACGGGGGTCATCACCGCACTAATCACTAGGTATGATCGAATACCTCAAATATTCAGCTTCGTGAATATTTTCCGAATAGGTCGCCGTTATTCGATTATTTGCAAATATTCGATGTGCAATGTAAGTCTATGAGAAACCCGAATAACAGCTATTCGGAACTATTCGGCCTTCCCATAGACTTACTTTGCGCATCGAATATTCACATAGCGGCAACCTATTCGGAAAATATTCGCAAAGCCGAATATTTGAGGCATTCGATCATCCCTACTAATCACCAATGCCAGCAAGGGATTATTGATCCAGGTCCTTTATTGCATGAACATATACAAGTTTATATGTTCATGCAGTGAAGGACCTGGATCAATAATCCCTTGCTGGCATTGGTGATTAGCGTGGCGATGACCTCCGTTCTTTCCTGAAAAGATATTTAGGAACAGAAGGGAAACAGAGCCGTGGTCAGAGAACAAGCCGGAGTCGGAAGCTGAGAGGACACAAAGGTACAGAGGAGAGAGCGGGGCCGGAGTCACAAAAGAGGTCGAAGGTCAGAGAAACAGGAAGTATAAACAATATGGGAGGGACGGAGGTCAGGGAATGGGATGCAAGGTTATGGGACAAGATGAGAACAACTTATGAAAACCAGAAGTGTATACTGCAGAGCAGGAACTATTACTGGCGGCGTTCCGGGGGAGAAGTTCCAACATAAGGCTGAGCGATCACCTGGAACGAGGCATGAGCGAAAAGGCCCCACTCACCATGCCTGAAACCAGATAATACAGACAACAGGAAAACACCCAGTACACAATGGCTCTACATAGAGCAGATCCATAAGTGAATCATGACACTTATGTCATTCACTGTCACTCTTTTCTCCCGGAATCTATGGGTCAGATATACATTCTAGAATCAACGACACCAAAAGGATTTGAAAAGTCATTTTAAATTTATATGTCAACTCATCGAAAAGTTATTACGCCACGGGCGACACAATCTGCAAATAAAATGAATGTTTTTTAAAAAGCTAATGACTTAAGGAGGCTCAGACAATTGAATAAAGTAGTGACAGACTAGGACTATTTGTCATTAATACACGTTGTGAAAGGTTAGCTAATATAATGTGACACCAAATTAGTCAAACACAATTCCTGCAATATTGTTTAATTTTACTCCTCATTTAACTTGGTTTTAAGCAAAATCATTATGTCATCTGGCAATATTCATTGAATAAGGGATATTTTATAATGGCCTTCCGCATTTAGGAATGACTTATTATGGCAAACATGCTGAATACATCCTTAACTCCGAAAACTACGCCGCTAATGGCTTAATCATATTTTGACAGCCGCTACATAGCGTATGCATTATTTACAAGAGAGATATGAAATGAAGTCACTAAATACCTCAACCAATACTTCACCGTCATAGTTTGCTGCTTTGAAATGTAACACATTCATCATGCCGCAGATTTAATATTTGCATAGGAATATTAAGATTTCTCGTTGAGATGAGAAGTTAATGACTAATGATAGTCGCTTGGCCTCAGAATTTGCCAGTGGAAAAAGTCTTCAAATGCAAAACTAATTGGGAGGTGATGGAACGCAGCCGTTTGATGATGCCGGTAGGGGGCGAGGGGAAGGAACCGGGATCATATTTATAATCAACTGGGTTAAAACTTAAAAATGTCTGATAATTAAAAGGGTAGTGGCCTTGCTTAAAAGGGTTTTTTTCTGTTTTCCGAAAAAAACCTGCTCAAATCTGCAGTTTGTTTTAAAAACAAACTGTGCTTTAATCACCCTCCCCAAGTCCAGCACTGACTCTCTGTTGCTGCTTTGGTTTGTTTTAAAAAAAAGTTGTGCTTTAATCCCCCTCCCCAGATCTAGCGCTGACTCTCTGTTACTGCTTCGGTTTGTTTTAAAAAGATATTATGCTTTAATCTCCCTCCCCAGGTCCAGCGCTGACTCTCTGTTGCTGCTTCGGTTTGTTTTAAAAACAAATTTGGCTTTAATCACCCTCCCCAGATCCAGCGCTGAGTCACTGTGTTTGCATCGGTTTGCTTTAAAAAGATATTATGCTTTAATCCCCCTCCCCAAGTCCAGCGCTGACTCTCTGTTGCTGCTTCGGTTTGTTTTAAAAACAAATTTGTCTTCAATCACCCTCCCCAGGTCCAACGCTGAGTCACTGTTGTTGCTACAGTTTGTTTTAAAAATAAATTATTCTTTGATCTCCCTCCCCAGGTCCAGCGCTGACTCTCTGTTGCTGCTTCAGTTTGTTTTAAAAACAAATTTGGCTTTAATCATCCTCCCCAGGTCCAGCGCTGAGCCACTGTTGTTGCTACAGTTTGTTTTAAAAATAAATTATTCTTTGATCTCCCTCCCCAGGTCCAGCGCTGACTCTCTGTTGCTGCTTCAGTTTGTTTTAAAAACAAATTTGGCTTTAATCATCCTCCCCAGGTCCAGCGCTGAGCCACTGTTGTTCCTTCGGTTTGTTTTAAAAAGAAATTGTGCTTTAATCCTCCTTCCCAGGTCCCAGCACTCAGTCTCTGTTGCTGCCTCTGGTGTTTATTGTCTGCAGTGCTGATGTCACTGCTGCAGCCAATCACTGAGCTCAATACCTCTGCAGTCACAAGTTACTCAGAGCCACTGAGATCACAGATAGGCTGCAGTGCTTTTGACTTGACAGCAGCACTGCAGACAATAATAGACATCAGTAGCAGCATTGGAGACTCAGTGCTGGACCCAGGTAGGAGAAGTAAAGCACAGTAAACAAATTGCATGGTTTTTCTCTGAAGCCAGAAAACATTTTTAAAGGACAATTCCCTCAAATGTTCCCATACCAAAATCCTAGTAAGTACCTGTGGGTATGTGTATACTAAATATTATGCAATCAAAAATTGGTTAGTCTGTTTTGTTCATGTCCACTACTTTAATATTGATGGTCTATCAATGTCTGATCAACCAGGGTATGACAACCGGCACCCCGGCTGATCATGTGTTATTGGTGCCGGCAGTGGCAGCAGGCGGCCAGGAATGCTCAGTTCTGGGGCTGCCCCATCTTCTGCTTGTAGCCGTGGCCGTGTACTTCCTTTTGGTATGAATGGGAGGCGGATGTGCAGTACCGGGCTGCGGCCGCTATTAGTTGATGAGGCAGTTCCAGAACTGAACAATTCTGGATGTCTACTGCTGCCGCCGGGACCAAGAACAGCTGATCGGTGGGGTGCCGGGTGACAGATCCGGGCCGATCAGACATTGATGACCTATCCTAAAGAGAGACCATCAATATAAAAGTGGATAATCCTTTTAACACATATCCTCTCCCCAGGTCACCGAGTGTGTGAGCAGTTCCTGATAATATTGCTATGCCCAGTACTCAGCAAACAGTTCCCCAAATCACTTCACCCCTCCATTACAGCAGCAGGCAGTCTAACACACAGCAAAAAAGGGAGAGAATGAAATTACAACTACATTCGCACCCTCTCCCCTCCTTGTCATTGACTTAAAGAGAATCTGTCACCAGATTTCACAACACAAAGTGCAGACATTAATATAGATCTCTCAGACCTGATGAAGATGGTGTATTTACTTTCCACATCAGGATGACTACATGATCCTTTATAAAAGTTTGCCTCAAACTCTGTCTACCTATCCTGATTGACAGCTCCTCAGTGTCAGTGTCTCTCCCCCCTTCTTCTGCTGAATCTCCATCCAGCTATCCTGATTGACAGCTCCTCAGTGTCAGTGTCTCTCCTCCCTTCTTCTGCTGAATCTCCATCCAACTATCCTGATTGACAGCTCCTCAGTGTCTGTGTCTCTCCCCCCTTCTTATGCTGAATCTGCATCCAACTATCCTGATTGACAGCTCCTCAGTGTCAGTGTCTCTCCTCCCTTCTTCTGCTGAATCTCCATCCAACTATCCTGATTGACAGCTCCTCAGTGACAGTGTCTCTCCTCCCTGCTTCTGATGAATCTCCATCCAACTATCCTGATTGACAGCTCCTCAGTGTCAGTGTCTCTCCCCCCTTCTTATGCTGAATCTGCATCCAACTATCCTGATTGACAGCTCCTCAGTGTCAGTGTCTCTCCTCCCTGCTTCTGCTGAATCTGCATCCAACTATCCTGATTGACAGCTCCTCAGTGTCTGTGTCTCTCCCCCCTTCTTATGCTGAATCTGCATCCAACTATCCTGATTGACAGCTCCTCAGTGTCAGTGTCTCTCCTCCCTTCTCCTGCTGAATCTCCATCCAACTATCCTGATTGACAGCTCCTCAGTGACAGTGTCTCTCCTCCCTGCTTCTGATGAATCTCCATCCAACTATCCTGATTGACAGCTCCTCAGTGTCAGTGTCTCTCCCCCCTTCTTATGCTGAATCTGCATCCAACTATCCTGATTGACAGCTCCTCAGTGTCAGTGTCTCTCCTCCCTGCTTCTGCTGAATCTGCATCCAACTATCCTGATTGACAGCTCCTCAGTGACAGTGTCTCTCCTCCCTGCTTCTGATGAATCTCCATCCAACTATCCTGATTGACAGCTCCTCAGTGTCAGTGTCTCTCCCCCCTTCTTATGCTGAATCTGCATCCAACTATCCTGATTGACAGCTCCTCAGTGTCAGTGTCTCTCCTCCCTGCTTCTGCTGAATCTGCATCCAACTATCCTGATTGACAGCTCCTCAGTGTCTGTGTCTCTCCCCCCTTCTTATGCTGAATCTGCATCCAACTATCCTGATTGACAGCTCCTCAGTGTCAGTGTCTCTCCTCCCTTCTCCTGCTGAATCTCCATCCAACTATCCTGATTGACAGCTCCTCAGTGTCAGTGTCTCTCCTTCCTGCTTCTGCTGAATCTCCATCCAACTATCCTGATTGACAGCTCCTCAGTGTCAGTGTCTCTCCTTCCTGCTTCTGCTGAATCTCCATTCAACTATCCTGATTGACAGCTTTTCAGTGTCAGTGTCTCTCCTTCCTGCTTCTGCTGAATCTCCATCCAACTATCCTGATTGACAGCTCCTCAGTGACAGTGTCTCTCCTCCCTGCTTCTGCTGAATCTCCATCCAACTATCCTGATTGACAGCTCCTCAGTGTCAGTGTCTCTTCTCCCTGCTTCTGCTGAATCTCCATCCAACTATCCTGATTGACAGCTCCTCAGTGTCAGTGTCTCTCCTCCCTGCTCCTGATGAATCTCCATCCAACTATCCTGATTGACAGCTCCTCAGTGTCAGTGTCTTTCCTCCCTGCTCCTGCTGAATCTCCATCCAACTATCCTGATTGACAGCTCCTCAGTGTCTATGTCTCTCCTCCCTGCTCCTGCTGAATCTCTGCCAAGAAAGTCTGATTGACAGCTGCTCAGTGTCTGTGTCTCTCCTCCCTGCTCCTGCTGAATCTCCGCCCAGATACTCTGATTGACAGCTCCTCAGTGTCTATGTCTCTCCTCCCTGCTCCTGCTGAATCTCTGCCAAGAAAGTCTGATTGACAGCTGCTCAGTGTCTGTGTCTCTCCTCCCTGCTCCTGCTGAATCTCCGCCCAGATACTCTGATTGACAGCTCCTCAGTGTCTGTGTCTCTCCTCCCTGCTCTCGCTGATCTTGGAATTATAACAGGTTCCACAATTGGATGTGTGTCATGCACAGAGTACAATATGTCCAAATATAACGCGTGGCACACGTGATCAGACCAACGGGCATCTGACGCACTACCAAAAAGCACCCCAAAAAGGAGGCAATGCCGGGACACGATACAAAGGAGGTCCCTGCCGCTAGGGAGACGGGTGAGGGGGCATCTCCTGCACTTACCTCAAGCTGACTTCTGAGCTCCCTAGTGTCACTATACAGGTTCTTTAAATTTGTTGGTAAGCAGGATAAATCAAACCCTCAGTTGGCCTTAAACTCACCCTGTCTAGTGAGTAGGCCAATGAGTTCACTAGATTGACCACTTACTAATACACACAAAAGGAAAGAAAAGACAGGCGGGGGAACAAACAGAATGATACAAACTCCCAACTTCACCGTAGCAGATGGACTCGATAGTAGCAAGTAAATTGGCATAGGAGAAAACCTCAGCAGCTCCTTCCACCAGGCTGGCCAGAGTAGAAATGATTCTAACAACAGCAGGGTCTGCTGGGAAGGCCCCAGTATTTAACCTAAATGGGCGTGGACCCAAATCAGCAACAGCTGACCTGCACTGCTCAGAGCTGCTGGCAACCAAACCTGAAATTAACTCATTACATGCCAAAGGAAAGGAAACTTTGTTTAAATAAGGAGTCTAGATGGAGATGAGAGGCTCCAGTCCTAAAGCTGTCATTGGTCGCAAAACAGCAGGGAGACGACCGTGACAATGTCTTTAATAAAAATGTTCCTATTCTGAGACAATCTTATATATGTGTCCCTGCTGTGTGCTGTGTAATGACCATGTCGGACCGTACAGGGATATGGTCTGATTATACCACAGCTGGGTCGGGGAGGAAGTAAGAGAGTATATACACTGAACAGCACGTGACCAAAACTGATTCTTTTTGTGAGGTAAAACATTTTGCTGCCTTTCTTTGAGGTAAAACATTTTTTTTTTAAAGAAAAAAAAAAAGCAGGCAGCAAAACGTTTTACCTCACAAAAAGAATCAGCTGTGATCCCGTGCTGTAATGTCTTTATACTTTTTTTGCATGTTCCCCAGCCCAGGAGCTGTGGTGTGATCAGACCATGTCCCTGTATGGTCAGACACGGCTATTACACAGCACATAGCAGGATTCCTTGATAAGATTATCTCAGCACAGGAACATTTTATATAAACACATCCAATTGTGGAAATTATTATTATTCCAAGATCTATTGAGTAAAATGAACTTTAGAATTAACTTTGTAACCCCTTTAATTTCCCCTGTTGTGACAATTTAGAGACACAGACAGTTACTGTAAAGTTTTCCCAATAGATCATATCTGATCTTATGATTCCCAACAAGAAGACACTTTAAGATTAACTCAGTAGACAATCCCTTTAAGGGGGAAATATTCCATAAAAGCTTTCTCATGTATCAGTGCCTCCACGTTTTGGACTGTTTTATTCATGCATTTCAAGGAGGAGATCCAATAAAACAAACTAATTTGGAAACGTGATCTTGGAATATTATTTCACTGCCATTACTGTAATTATCATTTTACTAGTCAGTAGATTTTTAAAAAAATGCTCCTATAAACGAGCGAAATAGATCAGAGCCATTTTATGTTGACATGACAGCCACACATTAAAAAAGTATAATGGCTGCAATCTACATATGGTCTCCTAGGGGTCTATAGTCTTCTGTCTTAATTCAAATGATATACATATATTTATTCAGCCAGTCTCTGGCTATAAAGTGTAGAGCCAGAAGACAAATGGCTCCTAACACAAAGCTCTCATAGTCCCCTTGGACCGGCTTCTATTAATTATTATCCCCTTTGTAAAAGAAACCTGAGTTCTTTGGGAAAAAAAATAAAAAAATAGAAAGATAAATAGATATATCTAAAACATTCTGTGTAAGAATATTATTATTGAGGTTGACAGGTGGCACTAATATGTGCGCAAACGAGGAATATGGCGGCTGCTATTAATATTAGCCTTGTTTAACTGCATTACTGTGTTTTATATATTATGTTTTAAAATTAGATCGATAGATAGATAGATAGATAGATAGATGATAGATAGAGGGATAGATAGATAGATAGATAGATAGATATTAGAATAGATAGATAGAGGGATAGATAGATAGATAGATAGATAGAGGGATAGATAGATAGAGGGATAGATAGATATTAGAATGGATAGATAGAGGGATAGATAGATAGATAGATAGATAGATAGATAGATAGATAGATAGATAGATAGATAGATAGAGGGATATATATATAGATAGATAGATAGATAGATAGATAGAGGGATAGATAGATAGATAGATAGATAGATAGAGGGATAGATAGATAGATAGATAGATAGATAGATAGATAGAGGGATAGATAGATAGATAGAGGGATAGATAGATAGATAGATAGATAGATAGATAGATAGATAGATAGATAGATAGAGGGATAGATAGATAGATAGAGGGATAGATAGATAGATAGATAGATAGATAGATAGATAGAGGGATAGATAGATAGAGGGATAGATAGATAGATAGATAGATAGATAGATAGATAGATAGATAGATAGATAGAGGGATAGAGGGATAGATAGATATTAGAATAGATAGATAGAGGGATAGATAGATAGATAGATAGATAGATAGATAGAGGGATGGATAGATAGATAGATAGATAGATAGAGGGATGGATAGATAGATAGATAGATAGATAGATAGATAGATAGATAGATAGATAGATAGATAGATAGATAGATAGATAGAGGGATAGATAGAGGGATAGATAGATAGATAGATAGATAGATAGAGGGATGGATAGATAGATAGATAGATAGATAGATAGATAGAGGGATAGATAGAGGGATAGATAGATAGATAGAGGGATAGCTAGATAGATAGATAGAGGGATAGATAGATAGAGGGATAGATAGATAGATAGATAGATAGAGGGATAGATAGAGGGATAGATAGATAGATAGATAGATAGATAGATAGAGGGATAGATAGATAGATAGATAGAGGGATAGATAGATAGATAGATAGATAGATAGATAGATAGAGGGATAGATAGATAGAGGGATAGATAGATAGAGGGATAGATAGATAGATAGAGGGATAGATAGAGGGATACAGTTAGGTCCAGAAATATTTGGACAGTGACACAATTTTCGCGAGTTGGGCTCTGCATGCCACCACATTGGATTTGAATTGAAACCTCTACAACAGAATTCAAGTGCAGATTGTAACGTTTAATTTGAAGGTTTGAACAAAAATATCTGATAGAAATTGTAGGAATTGTACACATTTCTTTACAAACACTCCACATTTTAGGAGGTCAAAAGTAATTGGACAAATAAACCAAACCCAAACAAAATATTTTTATTTTCAATATTTTGTTGCGAATCCTTTGGAGGCAATCACTGCCTTAAGTCTAGAACCCATGGACATCACCAAACGCTGGGTTTCCTCCTTCTTAATGCTTTGCCAGGCCTTTACAGCCGCAGCCTTCAGGTCTTGCTTGTTTGTGGGTCTTTCCGTCTTAAGTCTGGATTTGAGCAAGTGAAATGCATGCTCAATTGGGTTCAGATCTGGTGATTGACTTGGCCATTGCAGAATGTTCCACTTTTTTGCACTCATGAACTCCTGGGTAGCTTTGGCTGTATGCTTGGGGTCATTGTCCATCTGTACTATGAAGCGCCGTCCGATCAACTTTGCGGCATTTGGCTGAATCTGGGCTGAAAGTATATCCCGGTACACTTCAGAATTCATCCGGCTACTCTTGTCTGCTGTTATGTCATCAATAAACACAAGTGACCCAGTGCCATTGAAAGCCATGCATGCCCATGCCATCACGTTGCCTCCACCATGTTTTACAGAGGATGTGGTGTGCCTTGGATCATGTGCCGTTCCCTTTCTTCTCCAAACTTTTTTCTTCCCATCATTCTGGTACAGGTTGATCTTTGTCTCATCTGTCCATAGAATACTTTTCCAGAACTGAGCTGGCTTCATGAGGTGTTTTTCAGCAAATTTAACTCTGGCTTGTCTATTTTTGGAATTGATGAATGGTTTGCATCTAGATGTGAACCCTTTGTATTTACTTTCATGGAGTCTTCTCTTTACTGTTGACTTAGAGACAGATACACCTACTTCACTGAGAGTGTTCTGGACTTCAGTTGATGTTGTGAACGGGTTCTTCTTCACCAAAGAAAGTATGCGGCGATCATCCACCACTGTTGTCATCCGTGGACGCCCAGGCCTTTTTGAGTTCCCAAGCTCACCAGTCAATTCCTTTTATCTCAGAATGTACCCGACTGTTGATTTTGCTACTCCAAGCATGTCTGCTATCTCTCTGATGGATTTTTTCTTTTTTTTCAGCCTCAGGATGTTCTGCTTCACCTCAATTGAGAGTTCCTTAGACCGCATGTTGTCTGGTCACAGCAACAGCTTCCAAATGCAAAACCACACACCTGTAATCAACCCCAGACCTTTTAACTACTTCATTGATTACAGGTTAACGAGGGAGACGCCTTCAGAGTTAATTGCAGCCCTTAGAGTCCCTTGTCCAATTACTTTTGGTCCCTTGAAAAAGAGGAGGCTATGCATTACAGAGCTATGATTCCTAAACCCTTTCTCCGATTTGGATGTGAAAACTCTCATATTGCAGCTGGGAGTGTGCACTTTCAGCCCATATTATATATATAATTGTATTTCTGAACATGTTTTTGTAAACAGCTAAAATAACAAAACTTGTGTCACTGTCCAAATATTTCTGGCCCTGACTGTAGATAGATAGATAGATAGATAGATAGATAGATAGATAGAGGGATAGATAGATAGATAGAGGGATAGATAGATAGAGGGATAGATAGATAGATAGAGGGATAGATAGATAGAGGGATAGATAGATAGATAGATAGAGGGATAGATAGAGGGATAGATAGATAGATAGATAGATAGAGGGATAGATAGATAGATAGATAGATAGAGGGATAGATAGATAGATAGATAGATAGATATATAGATAGATAGATAGAGGGATAGATAGATAGAGGGATAGATAGATAGATAGATAGATAGATAGAGGGATAGATAGATGGATAGATAGATAGATAGATAGATAGAGGGATAGATAGATAGAGGGATAGATAGATAGAGGGATAGATAGATAGATAGAGGGATAGATAGAGGGATAGATAGAGGGATAGATAGATAGATAGAGGGATAGATAGATAGATAGATAGATAGAGGGATAGATAGATAGAGGGATAGATAGATAGATAGATAGATAGATAGATAGATAGATAGATAGATAGATAGATAGATAGATAGATAGATAGATAGATAGAGGGATAGATAGATAGAGGGATAGATAGAGGGATAGATAGATAGATAGATAGATAGATAGATAGATAGAGGGATAGATAGATAGAGGGATAGATAGATAGATAGATAGAGGGATAGATAGAGGGATAGATAGAGGGATAGATAGATAGAGGGATAGATAGATAGATAGATAGATAGATAGATTGATAGAGGGATAGATAGATAGATAGATAGATAGATAGATAGATAGATAGAGGGATAGATAGAGGGATAGATAGATAGATAGATAGATAGATAGAGGGATAGATAGATAGATAGATAGATAGATAGATAGATAGATAGAGGGATAGATAGATAGATAGATAGATAGATAGATAGATAGACACATAGATAGATAGAGGGATAGATAGATAGATAGATAGATAGATAGATAGATGGATAGACACATGGATAGATATTGGAATAGATAGATAGATCCTAATAGATAGATATTGGAATAGATAGATAATGGATAGATAGATAGATAGATAGATAGATATTGGAATAGATAGAGAGCAGGGTTGTGTCTTTTCTTTTTTCCTCTAAATATTGTATTTCAAAATCTGTTACTTGTTTGTATATAATCCTCCTGAATTGTAAAGCGCTGCAGAATATGTTGGCGCTATAGAAATAAAGATTATTATTATTATTATAGAGGGATAGATAGATAGATAGATAGAGGGATACATAGATAGATAGATAGATAGAGGGATACATAGATAGATAGATAGATAGATAGATAGATAGATAGATAGATAGATACCTTATTTTTCGCATTATAAGATGCACTTTTCCTCCCAAAAATTTGGGAAGAAAATGAGAGAAGCGTCTTATAATCCGAATGTAGCTTACCGGAATGTGAAGAATGGGGACTGTGCTGGCTGTGGACGCTATGCTTGCTGCGGGGGCTGTGCTTGCAGTGGGCGCTGTGCTGGCTATGGGGGCTGTGCTGGCTGCAGGCATTGTGTTGGCTGTGTGGCATAGAGGGATGCTGCAGGCGGCGGGTGTCCCAGATGCTCTGTCGGCAGAGCGGGCTTCAAAAAATGGTGCCCAGAGTCGGCGCATGCACAGATGGAGCTCTCGGCTCAAGATCTCATCTGCGCATGCGCCGCCTCCAGCCTATTGATCTTCTAGCAACGAACTTAAGGAAAATGGCACCCGGAGGTGGCACATGCGCTGTTGAGATCTTGCCTCGCCATTGAGCTGATAGCTCAATCTGTGCCCGTGACGACATTCGGGCACCATTTCTTTGATGCCCACACTGCCGAAAGAGCATCTGGGGCACTTGCCGCACCGTGTGCAGCATCATCATACTCCAGCGACACCCCTGCCTCCTGCAACCCTGCTCCACCACCGCTGCCTTCCCCCAGTAAGACACTACCAAATTAGCAGATGGACGCCTTTTTTTTACCTTTTTTTTCTCTAAGTTTGGGGTGCGTTTTCTTAATCAAAACTTCAGATTCTGATATGAAAAAAACTTTATTGAGCCTTGTGGCTATAAATAAATAGATACCTTGGTGTCCCCTAATATATGACAGGGCATGTCTTATATTTTCCGATGAACAATAATTCACATTCTTTCTTGAACAAAAAATTCAACACTAATTCAAATCTAATCGTCACATTTTGGAACATCAACATTTTGTGTTAACCCTATAGGCTGCTTTACATGCAACGACATCGCTAACGAGATATCGCTGGGGTCACAGAATTCGTGACGCACATCTGGCCTCGTTAGCGACGTTGTTGCGTGTGAAAAGTACGAATGACCACTAACGATCCAAAATACTCACCAAATCGTTGATCGTTGACACGTCGTTCATTTCCCAAATATCGTTGCTCGTTCTGGATGCAGGTTGTTTGTCGTTCCTGAGGCAGCACACATCGCTACATGTGACACCCCGGGAACGGCAAACAACAGCATTCCTGTGTCCTCCGGCAACAAGGTGGGCATGTCGTTAATGCGGCTGCTCTCCGCCCCTCCGCTTCTATTGGTGGGCCACTGTGTGACGTTGCTGTGACGGAGCACGAACCTCCCCCTTAAAAAAGAGGTTGTTCGCCGGCCACAGTGATGTCGTTAGGAAGTTAAGTTGGTGTGATGGGTACTGGCAATATTGTATGCCATGGGCAGCGATTTTCCTGTGATGCACAAACGACGGGGGTGGGTGCGATCACTAGCGACATCACTAGCAATGTCGTAGCGTGTAAAGCGGCCTTATTACTGGTTAGGGTACCAGACTTGAAACAATTAGTCTAGGCAAGTGAATGGGCTCTCACATACAAATCTGTGTCGCTGTAAGGTCCCCCTGCGTGCTACAGCGGTTAGCTCCCCCTGGTGAATGGAAACAGAATTACTTGAATGGAATGATTCTGCTGCCCGATCTGTTTGTGAGAGCTGCAGTGCAATGCAGCTGGAATGGTGAGAAACTAGACAGGGATGCAGATCTCTGTGTGAGAGCCCATCACCATTGGCACTTGCCAACAGTAATTTTTTGAGGTCTGGTGAGTGCAATTTTTTTTTGGGATGTCTGATTTCCTTTGGGGGTGTCTGCTTCCTTGTTTGTTACACACTACATCTGATCACACTGTTGTTACCCCAAAGCAAGCCGTTCAAACATGGCACAGGGCTGAGCACCAAGCGTACTTGAGCACAGCATTGGTCGTGCAAGTTAAGGCCGCTTTCACGCTACGTCTTTTTAACATGCGTCCTGAACGTTTTTTTGCTGCAAAAGCGGATCCTGCTTTTACAGCAAAAAACGCATGCAAACGCATGTGTTACTTTGCAGGATCCTGTCACTGGATGTTTAGGGGCGGGCATTGGAGTCATGTGATCGGGAGTGAGGGGAACTAAACGTGCCAGACTGGGAGCCGGCATCTGACAGCTGCAAGGCAGTAACCAAGGTAAACATCGGGTATACTTGCTTGGATACCCGATATTTACTTTGGTTACAAGCGTCTGCAGCTGCTAGGAGCCGGCTGCCTGCACACGTTACCAACGTAAACATCGGGTAACTAAGATAAGTGGTTACCCGATGTTTACCTTGGTTACGAGTGTCCGCAGCTCTCAGGTGGGGGAGAGGGAGGAAGAGAGACAGAGAGGTAGGAGAGAGAGAGAGACTGATCACGCGAGAATGGTTCTGGGCATGCTCAGTAGAGCAAGCAGGATCCTGTCTATCAGCATGCCAGCGTTCCCATGCGTTTGCATGCTGTTTAGTCAGGATCCAGCAATTTGCAGTATTTGGACGCAGCTCAAAAACGCTACAAGTAGCGTTTTTGAAAGATGTTAAAAAACTGCAAGTCGCTGGATCCTCACTATAACGCACGCAAACGCAGGTGAACGCATGTTAACGCGAGTCCATTGCAAATGCATTGAAATGAAAACGCATTTGCTCTGGATCCGTTTCTGCGTTAAAAAAACGTTCAGGACGCATGTTAAAAAGACGTAGTGTGAAAGCAGCCTAAGTCAGCACATAAAGCATCCGACTACAAACCCGAACTGGTGTTTTTTCAAGTTGGTGTTCAGTTCGAAAACCCGACCTCAGGTTCGATCATCTTTACAGGCGAGGAGAGTAGGGACAGCTTCCGGGTGAGGTTAGGAGTTGTCCCATCTAGCCCTTTCACTAGCTCCAATGCCTTCCGTTGTTATTGTGTCCTCTTTGTTTATTGTGTTTTTTTGTTGTGCGCCAGACGCTATAGCACTGAATGCACGTGCCACGTTCGTCACACTTGGCAAGAGTGACAGCCCCTCTTACATGACAATATGGGTAATAATTCATTACTGAAAATAGAGATCATCCACATACTTTGGCGCTTAATCCTCTAACGTCATGGAAGTGCGAGATCTCGCTGCTGTTGTCAGCGTGTATATCAGCAAGTAAAGTAAAGGAACCAACTTCTTTATTGGATTCTTTAAAATAGTACAAAATAGTGAATCTCAAAAGAAAAAGACAGTGATCCCAACCAGCACTGGACACCAGACGCGTTTCGATCAAGAACTGATCTAAAGGCCGCTTTACACGCAACAATGTCACTAACGAGATGCCGTTGGGGTCACGGAATTCGTGACGCACATCCGGCCTAGTTAGTGACGTCATTGCATGTGAAATGCACGAACGACCGTTAACGATCAAAATTACTCACCTAATCGTTGATCATCGACGCGTCGTTCTAATCCCAATTATTGTTGCTGTTGCAGGACGCAGGTTGCTCGTCGTTCCTGTGGCAGCACACATTGCTACGTGTGACACCGCAGGAACGAGGAACTACATTGTACCTGTGGCTGCCGGCAATGAGGAAGGAAGGAGGTAGGCGGGATATTCCGCCCCTCCGCTTCTATTGGATGGCTGCCGTGTGACGTCGCTGTGACGCTGCACGAACCACCCTCTTAGAAAGGAGGTTGTTCGCCGGCCACAGCGACATCGCTAGGCAGGTAAGTATGTGTGACGGGTGTAAGCGATGTTGTGTGCCACGGGCAGCGATTTGCCCGTGACGCACAACCGACGGGGGCGGGTACGCTCGCTAGCGATATCGATACCGCTGCGTGTAAAGTGGCCTTTAGACTTGATCGAAATGCGTCTGGTGTCCATTGCTGGTTGTGACTCCTGCCTTTTTCTTGTGAGATCTACTATTTTGTACTATTTTAAACAATCCAATAAAGAAGCGGATTTTATTGAAATTTTCCCGGAACCTGGTTCCTTTCCTTTACTTGCTCATAATTAATTACATCAAATCTTATCCCAGGCAAATAGACATCCAGCTATTCACTTCTGAGTCTTTCGCCCCCTTCTCGCTCTATATATTACGTTTAGAATACATGACGCCGTTCCTTGAAATGCAATCCAACGCCAATTTACACAACACAGACGACAATTCACCCGCCTACAAGTTTGTATTTATGTGGCTTTTCTTTTTTTAAAAAAAAAAGCAAAATAAAAGCGTACAACCTTGGAAGCGCGGTGTTATATCTGCAGCCAGCGAAGGTGTACAGAACAGGATATAACTCTCAGTGGGATAAATTACAAGTGATGAGGGCTAACAGCATAAGGGTATGTGCGCACGTTGCTTTTTACCTGCTTTTTACCTGCTTTTTTGCTGCTTTTTCTTCTGCGCTGTTTAATGCCAAAATGGATGTGTTCTTCTATTCAAGCAAAGTCTATGGGAATTTGGGTTTCTTGTTCACACTATGTTGTTCAAAATGCTGCCTTTTTGTGGCAGAACTTTGGTCAAAAACTCAGCTTTTCAAAGAAGCAACATGTCAATTGTTTTTGCCATTTGGGTTTTGCACTGCAAAGCTGAGTTTTTGACCAAAGTTCTGCCTCAAAAAGGCAGTATTTTGAACAACATAGTGTGAACAAGAAATCCAAATTCCCATAGACTTTGCTTGAATAGAAGAACACATCCATTTTGGCATTAAACAGCGCAGAAGAAAAAGCAGCAAAAAAGCAGGTAAAAAGCAGGTAAAAAGCAACGTGCGCACATACCCTAAAGCTCCTATTTCAGGAAGTCTTCCAGGCAAAAGCAGAGATTTGGCAGTTTTAGCGTTCCTTTCAAGACAATACACGTACACCAAAAACATTACTCTTCATAGCGTCCCCAGGAGGCTCTCGCAATCATCTGTATGCTTGTGTTCATTGTAGGCCCTCAAACTCGACACAGATCTCCTTTATTAATTTTAATTTGTCATCAATAACCTGACAGACTCTCTTTCAGCCCGATAGAGTGAATTAACTGTTTCACTCACTGTGTCAGCTATTAAAAATGTGATAATGATTAGCAGTAATGAGGTCAAATAAAGTAATGGGCAAAAAGTGCTGCTCGCTACAAGCGAAATGTATAACGCGGGAGGATTTATTAAGCTCATGTGCTGAAATGTAATTTAAAAACAGGATATTGCCACCTGCAATGCCGGCTCGTTGGGTTATCCACATCGTTTAAACCTGTCGCCCTAATATGTTTATTTGGATTTGTCGTATATTACCGTCCATATAATTTCTAATAGCTCAGGCTAATTGTTTCGAGCAAAGTCATATAAACTAGTAGGAATAAATAAGAGTAGGAAATTGTTCATTCAGACGGCCCTAAATGGAAAAAACGTGTGTCGCTGAGAACAGGAACTTTCCATAAATGTGGTGCAGGGTTGGTTCCGTTTATTCAGCGGGAAGGATAATCCATCATAAATAGCGGAACGCGGAACAGAACTCAACATTTGTAGAATAAGTCTCTTTTATTCGCAAGTCTAGAATACTAATGTCAGTGTTCTGTGTCCCATAGATGAACCCTCTAGTGTTCCAGCATTAAATTAGGAATATTGTATATTAAAGGGATTGTCCATTTGAAAAAAGATTCCTTTATGTTTGCGTTAAATATAAATATTTACAACTTGTTTATATAGTGTGACACTGTGGCTCAGTGGTTAGCATTGCAGTCAGCGTCGGACTAGCTACTGGAGGAATCTCCAGCAATGCCAAGCCTGGATTCTGGTACCTGCATTGCACTCCGGAGCTCTCACCGGAGCTCCGGAGTGCGACGAGACTGTACCGCGAGCGCCGATTGATTGATTCCCCGGAACTTGCGGCTCAGTTCATGACAGCTGCAGACAGGCCGGGCTGAACTCCGGAGTTCAGGTGAGAGTGTGTCGCCCTGGGCAAGCCAGGGGACACAGATAACAACACACACGCACCCCACATTCCCTGCAGGTACAACAGCTAACCTATAAATCCTTGTTGCCTTCCTCCAGAGGTTGATGATGCACACCAGGGGGTGGGCCAGGCGGTTGGCTCCGCCCACCTAGGAGCTCACAACTCTGGAGGCAGGAAGTAAACCAGGCAGATAGAGTCCAGCTAGGGACATGAAAGAGTGAACAGAAGATTAGCCCAGGCAGGGCTAGAGTGCAGAGGAGCTCAGGAGATTAGCCCAGGGAGGGCAAGAGTGAAGACAGAGTGAAGTCTAGCAGAGGGCTAGAGTAAACAGAGAAGTGAAAGTGGCGAAAGTAGAGAAGTGTAAAGGAGAGAAGCCAGTAAAGTGACAGAAGGAAAGAAAGCCTGAGCGCCCAGCTTTGTGTAGGGCCAGAACAGCAAGGTCAGCAGACAGCGGTGAAGATCTGCAGTGGGACTGTCTGGAGGTTGCTGGAAGGGCCGCGGAGGCTGTGTGTATCCAGGGCCTGGAGCAGTATACAAAGGGCAGTCAGTACCAGAGCAGGGGCTTTCGGATCCCAGCAAGGCTTGGAGTCGCTGTAAATTGCTAAATCCGTTAGTGAAGGGGACGTAGATCTCCCAACAAGCAAGTCCTGATTGACGGCAAAGGTCCAACCACAACGGGGAAACACCGCCACCGCCAAGGCACCAGTTTCCCAGGGCCGGCGCCTGCGGGCAAAGTGTAGAGCTCCTCCGGCCCAGATTGCAGCCGGGGAGCGGGTAACCGGAGGGAATCCACCGATACCACAAGACATTTCAAAGGTGCAGGGAAGAGACCGTCACCGCTAACTGCAGGGAACCGCAGCACCGTGAATCGTCCGAGGGACCCGTCCAACCAGCCGTTTGTTTACCGAGAACTGTGTCGTGTTTACTGGCTGAGTGAGTACCTCAGTGCCGCAAGGCACAGCGCTGCCCCTGCGCCCCTGCACCCCACTGGGCCCCGGGATCACCAACCCCTACCCACGGAGGGGCAACACAACACCTGGCTGCTCCCATCACCATCCCCGGGATCCCCACCCAAAGCAGCGGTGGTGCAATCACCACAACCGTGGGTGGCGTCACGAACTATAACCCCAACAAACACCCCCTTTTCACTCACGGGCGAGGAGTGTCGCTCGAGACACCCCGGGATCCGGCCCACAGCTCGAGCCACCAGGAGCAACTGCCGGACCCGAGCAGAAGGGGTGAGCGCGGTGTGCTGACACCCTCCTCCCCGCCCGCGACAACTTGGCGTCACGAACAGGATCTTACCGCTCTGCCGTCTGGTAGAGGTGCGCCTTGTTACCGCCGGAGGTATCCGGCAGAAAAATTTCAGAAGCCGCCATCTTTGGCGCGAAAAGTTCCCGCTCGAGCGTCTTCTCGAGCAGTAGAGGCGCGAAGGCCAAAACTCCGCCCCGAGAGAGGAGGGGCCGGAAAGAGCTAAGGGGGACGCGATGGCGGCTGGCCGCATGTGAGCGCGGCTCTGGAAGCAGGGACGCCAGGACCCTGCGGCCATTTACTGGTTCCTGGAAGAGGCCGCTGCTAAAGATGCTGAGTCCGACCAACAACACCGTGGTCCCCACGCCCGGCATGGCGGCGTGGGTGGAAGTCCGGACCGCCAAGCTAAGCAGCCGTCTGCAGGTCCGCATGCAGCTCCTCCTGGAGGAGTGGGAGGCCGACATGGTGGAAGCGGTGGCTGCTATGCGGAGATGCGAGGTGGAGGAAGATTTGGAGGAACGGGTAAGAGACCCACGTCCCTGTATTCCCGAGGGATCGGCCGCTGCGGCTGAGGGGCCTGGCCTACACCCGTTCACCCTGCTGCCTCTCCCGCTACCCGCGTTAGCTGCTGCTGCCCCGCCACTAGGCCCGCTACCACCACCACCGGTAGCGGTACCCTGCCAATCCGCCCCGGCGGACCGACCTGCAGCAGAAGCTCATGACCACCCTGAACCGCTTCTATCGAAGAAGCCAAAGGCTGAGCCCGTCAGCAAAGATGCACCGGAGGCACGGCGGGGATGCAGCTGCCAGGAGGCAGAGGAGGCCATGTCACAGCGGGGTCCCTCATTACTGAAGGTGCCGGTCGTAGCCGACACGGAGGGACTCTGGCTGGGTCCGTCCCCCGCACACGCTGAACCGGAGCAAACAGAAAGTACTCCCGGCTGGGAGCGGCGGCAACAGCAGCTGCGCAGGGAGATCGATGCCCGAGAGGGGTGTAGAGCGGATGTGCATGCCCGCATGAATATGGAAGAGGATCGCCTGCAGCGAGCTACCATTGGGGTCCAGAGCGGTGCACCGTGTGAAGGTGGCACTAGAGCCCCACGAGTGAGAATGGACTGTTAAGCCGCAAAAGGGCAGCAGATGCCCGCAGCACCGTCCCCGTTGGGACCAGCACTTTGTTTGTTTGAAAGTTTGTTTGAAAAAGTTAAAAGTTTGAAAGTTTTGGAAAAATGAAAAACACTGATTGAACCGAGTTTTCACCTGATTGTCAGCTGTGATTTGTAACCGGCAGGAGCCGGCACCGTTGTCCCCGTGGGGACCGTTTAAAGTTTAAAAATGCATGGGAACTATCCATGGACAAGCCCGTGAACTCTGCAGGGCAACCACAAACGTTAGTGGCTTGTAAATATGTTGGGTACCGTTACCGTTTCCGCAATGCCGCCTCCGGAGAGGCAAGTTGGAGGGAGGGCCCTGAGCAGAGCAGGCCAGGGCCCAGCCGCCAAAGGAACCGGTGGCTACCCTCTGGAGGGCAAGGACAGATCCCGCTCGGGTGACTTGTGCTGGACTGTGGGTCAAGGGGTGCTGCCTGGGTTTTAGGGGCAGCATCAGGGCCAGGTTGCTTGGGTGGGAGAGAGCGGAAACCGTGACCGTATACCGTTGAAACGTTTAAGTAAATGTGCCTCCCGTTTTGGGAAGAGTTTTTGATTAAAAATGTATATTATTTACCGTTGATAATGTTATACCGTTTTACCTTTTCAGAAAAACAAAAAGGAAAATAAAACCGGTGTTGGACGGGCAGCCCGAGGACGGTCTGCGTTTTGCTAAGGGGGAATGTGTCGCCCTGGGCAAGCCAGGGGACACAGATAACAACACACACGCACCCCACATTCCCTGCAGGTACAACAGCTAACCTATAAATCCTTGTTGCCTTCCTCCAGAGGTTGATGATGCACACCAGGGGGTGGGCCAGGCGGTTGGCTCCGCCCACCTAGGAGCTCACAACTCTGGAGGCAGGAAGTAAACCAGGCAGATAGAGTCCAGCTAGGGACATGAAAGAGTGAACAGAAGATTAGCCCAGGCAGGGCTAGAGTGCAGAGGAGCTCAGGAGATTAGCCCAGGGAGGGCAAGAGTGAAGACAGAGTGAAGTCTAGCAGAGGGCTAGAGTAAACAGAGAAGTGAAAGTGGCGAAAGTAGAGAAGTGTAAAGGAGAGAAGCCAGTAAAGTGACAGAAGGAAAGAAAGCCTGAGCGCCCAGCTTTGTGTAGGGCCAGAACAGCAAGGTCAGCAGACAGCGGTGAAGATCTGCAGTGGGACTGTCTGGAGGTTGCTGGAAGGGCCGCGGAGGCTGTGTGTATCCAGGGCCTGGAGCAGTATACAAAGGGCAGTCAGTACCAGAGCAGGGGCTTTCGGATCCCAGCAAGGCTTGGAGTCGCTGTAAATTGCTAAATCCGTTAGTGAAGGGGACGTAGATCTCCCAACAAGCAAGTCCTGATTGACGGCAAAGGTCCAACCACAACGGGGAAACACCGCCACCGCCAAGGCACCAGTTTCCCAGGGCCGGCGCCTGCGGGCAAAGTGTAGAGCTCCTCCGGCCCAGATTGCAGCCGGGGAGCGGGTAACCGGAGGGAATCCACCGATACCACAAGACATTTCAAAGGTGCAGGGAAGAGACCGTCACCGCTAACTGCAGGGAACCGCAGCACCGTGAATCGTCCGAGGGACCCGTCCAACCAGCCGTTTGTTTACCGAGAACTGTGTCGTGTTTACTGGCTGAGTGAGTACCTCAGTGCCGCAAGGCACAGCGCTGCCCCTGCGCCCCTGCACCCCACTGGGCCCCGGGATCACCAACCCCTACCCACGGAGGGGCAACACAACACCTGGCTGCTCCCATCACCATCCCCGGGATCCCCATCCAAAGCAGCGGTGGTGCAATCACCACAACCGTGGGTGGCGTCACGAACTATAACCCCAACAAACACCCCCTTTTCACTCACGGGCGAGGAGTGTCGCTCGAGACACCCCGGGATCCGGCCCACAGCTCGAGCCACCAGGAGCAACTGCCGGACCCGAGCAGAAGGGGTGAGCGCGGTGTGCTGACACCCTCCTCCCCGCCCGCGACAAGAGCACCAGAGATCACGCCGGCCTGTCTGCAGCTGTCATGAACTGAACCGCAAGTTGCTGGGGTCCTGGGATCGAATGCCAGTAAGGACACCATCTGCAAGGAGTTTGTATGTTCTCGTGTTTGTGTGGGTTTCCTCCGGGTTCACCGGTTTCCTCCTGTTATGGACAAGATTCCATTTAAATGTTTTGTCAACTTCCGTATTAAACCAGTCATATTTTCTATATAGATCCGTCTCATCTCTCTGGTCTGTATGGAAGAATAGTATGCATGCTGCTATCAAATGACTCATTATTCGGATTGCAGACAGGGTTAAGGTAGATGCACAATTAGATTGCATCACTGTAAATTTATGACGGCCTTAACACTCCCACGCTCCAAAGACATACTGATAGGGACTCTAGATTGTGAGCCCCAATGGGGGGCTCACAATCTAATGTATGTATGAATATGTTAACGCTACATAAAGATTTATTTATATACTTTGTCAGGACTAGAGATGAGCGAACCCAAGGTTTGGTGTTCGATTTCTGGCCAAACACTGACCTTTTTTTAATAAAAAACAGAGATCTGGTTTGTAGTTTGGGCGCTTTACACATTAACTTCACTTGCGTGGGTATCGCTGTGCTGTGCTATGCTCGGTGCTCAGTAGTGATGTGTCGGTCGCGAATGATCCGACACAAAGATCGGACTCCCTGTTGTTACTGATAGGAGCCGGATCCCCAAAGAGGGCCACTAAAATCTCTAAACGGCTCTTTTCGCTGCTGAAACTCTGCCCACCCACAGTTAAACCCTGCCCACTCAACAATCTAATTGGTCCCTTGTAAGTGGGTGTGGTTTAGCCATGGGTGGGCAGGGTTTCAGCGACGTCACTATAATCTTAACCCCTTCAGCCCCCGGGCACTTTCCGTTTTTGCGTTTTTGTTTTTTGCTCCCCTTCTTCCGAGAGGCGTAACTTTTTTATTTTTCCATCAATCTTGCCATATGAGGGCTTGTTTTTTGCGGGACGAGTTGTACTTTTAAATGAAACCATAAGTTTTACCATATAGTGTACTGGAAAATGGCAAAAAAATTCCAAGTGCGGAAAAATTGCAAAAAAAGTGGGATTGTACAATAGTTTTTGGGATATTTTATTCACCGTGTTCACTATATGGTAAAACTGATGTGTGGGTATGATGCCTCAGGTCGGTGCGAGTTTATAGACACCAAACATGTATAAGTTTACTTGTATCTAAGGGGTTAAAAAAAATTCACAAGCTTTTCCGAAAAATGTGGCGCACGTTTTGCGCCATTTTCCAAAACCCGTAGGGTTCTCATTTTTCAGGATCTGAGGCTCAGTGATGGCTTATTTTTTGCGTCTTGACCTGACGTTCTTAACGGTACTATTTTTGCGCAGATGCTTCGTTTTGATCGCCTGTTATTGCATTTTGCGCAAAATTTGCGGCGACCAAAAAACGTAATTTTGGCGTTTGGAATTTTTTTGCCACTACGCCGTTTACTGATCAGATTCATTGATTTTATATTTTGATAGATCGGGCATTTCTGAACGCGGCGATACCAAATATGTGTGTATTTTTTATTTTTTTAACCCTTTAATTTTCAATGGGGTGAAAGGGGGGTGATTTGAACTTTTAGGTTTTTTTATTTTTTTTTAATTTTTTAAAACTTTTTTTTTTACTTTTTTTTTTTATTTTACTAGTCCCCCTAGGGGGCTATTGCAATCAGCAATCCGATCGCTTTGCACAATCTGCAGATCTCAGCTACAGAGCTGAGAACTGCAGATTTGCTGCTTCACTTTCAATGCCGGCTGTATTCCGGCATTGAGAGGAAGTGACTCATGTTAGCCACAGGCGTCATCACATGACCCTGTGCTACCATGGCAACCGCCGAAAGTCACGTGATCATGTCACGTGACTTCCGGCGGGGGCGGGGTAAGTCACTGTCATGGCGGCGCCCATATACATATCGCTGCCAAGACTTTGGCAGCGAAATGTAAGGGGTTAATGGCCGCGGGTGGAAGCGATTCCACCCGCGGCTAGCAGGCACACATATCAGCTGTTGATAACAGCTGATATGTGCGCGTCTCGCCGCCGCCTGCCGGCGGCAGGGGGCGGGGCTTACCGGAACACGATCCATGACGTATCTAGTACGTCATGGGTCATTAAGGGGTTAAATATGTGTTCACCTGGGGTGAACACATATTTAATAAGGAGCCGAGAACGACACGAATGAGTCAGCTCTTTTTGTTGAGCGGAGCCATGGGAACCGGATCACCAAAAAGAGCCGGACTGCCCATCACTAGTGCTCAGCTCAGTGCAAGCCACTTGCAGTGTTTGATCGGCGCACACTGATTGGATGTAGTGTGAAACACCCCCCCAAAAAATGGAAAAACCCCGCCCACCCACTCCAGGAAGTGATCTGATTATGGCTGACTGCATGTGGGCGGAGACCCGAACTGCCAATCAGCGATTTCCATTGGGATTTGGGCCAAGTCCGAACCCATGGAGGTACTGTTCGGCTGCATCCATGGGTTTGCTCATCTCTAAGCTGCACCAGTTCAGGTTAGGCAGCTCCGCTTCTGTCAGAGACAACTTCCTGTGTCAACACATGACCAATGCTGTGTGCAAAGGAAACTGGCTGTCTGTTCCATCTTAGTAGGCAGGAATAACCCATTCTCCATCTAAAACATAGGCAGAAAAGGGGGCTAGCTGACTGTTTCATCTTAGAAGGTAAGAGTGCCCCTTTTTCCATCACAGCTAAGGCATAGGCAGCAAAGGGAGCTGGCTTAGCTCTTGATATGAACCATTTATCCAGCTCCCTTTACGCACAGTACTAATCATACAACAACACAGGAAGTGCTCCCATATGTAGAACACAAACTAAAAGTATAATATACAGGACCCAAAATACATTTTACAATAGGGGCATCTTTCTTAAAGCTCATATATTACTACGTTTTAAACTCAACTAAATTATTTTTTTCAAGTGGAGAACCCCTTTAAGTGAACTGGTCGTGGAAAACCTTCATTATACATGAAAGAAGGGCCCACTGGTCCAGGAAACCATTATCCAGCCCCATTTCCGTGAGATGGTTGGATTGTCATTGTAAATAAGCACTTGAACCTTGCCTCTCCCCCCATCTCATTGTAGATTGTAAGCTCTCACGAGCAGGGTTGTATTTTTTTTTCCCCTCTAAATATTGTATTTCTATAACTGTTACTTGTTTGTATATGATCCTCCTGAATTGTAAAGCGCTACGGAATATGTTGGCGCTATAGAAATAAAGATTATTATTATTTATTATTAAAGAAATGTGTTACTAATAGAGATGAGCAAACCCGAACAGTAAAGCTTGGTATTCATACTGAGCACGGACTTTACAGCAAAAAAAACAGTTTTTGAGTTTGGAGTTCGATCGCTTTATGTATGTAAACCACTCAAGCGAATATTGTTGTTCACAGGTACACTTGGTGCCCGACCCAGTGCGAGACAATCAAACACTGTATGTGGTCACATTAATCATAGTTTTGGATGTAGTGTGTACAAAAAAATAAAAAATAAAAAAAAAAAACAAAAAAAAAAAAACGTCTTCATGGCAGGCTGCATGTGGGTAGAGACACCACTTCCAATGAGGTTCTAGTCAACTCCAGATCCAGGACAGAACTTTATCTAAAAATATTTTTAAAAAAAACTGACCCGCACATCACACAAATGTGAATAGGTGCCAGCTGAAAAAACATAGCAAATACAATATGCATACAGCTGCACACTAAAATGCCAACAATGTATAAGGGAACTCTGGTACTGCATTACTGCTATATGAAAAAATGAGATTTTTAGTTTATGAATTGGCCAATGCATGTAAGCCCAGAAACCAACGGCAAGGTAAATCTCAATAATCCGGGTACCTAACTAAAATGCCACTATCTAGGTTAAAAACATCCTTGTCTGGGCAGCTAGACTAAAAAAAAAAAAAATCTAACTTGAAATGCCACTATCTGGACTAACCTCCATGTCTGGGCAGCTAGGACTCCTGGTATCAGGATCATGAACACAGCCTTATTATGGACACAGAACTTTATCTAAAGTTTGGCTGAACCCGAACTTCAATGAGTCCGTCAATCTCTAGTTACCAACCAAATCTCTTGCTGCTCCAGTGGCTTACCTTTCAGCTCGGCCTCAGTGGTCAGGAGTATCATCACCTCCAGTTCAAGCAGAGACCACCAGAGATGTGGTGCTGAATTTGTAACAGAAATTCAAGTGCTAATTAACACTAGTTTTTTATTTTACATAAATCCTTTTCCAGGTCAAAATTTTAAATCATCCTGATATTCCCTTTAAATATGGCTTGAAAGAATATAAAAAGTGGACACTGAGGCCCCCAATTCATTAAAACCGGCGTTGTACATGAGAGTCTCTATGAAGGGGCGTCGTGGAGAAAGAGACGCTTGACTCATTAAGGTGCACACACCACTATATGAATCATGCACATCTTATAAGTCACATGCGCCTCCGTGAACCTCACCAGAAAACTTATTACAGTCAGGGACTGGAGTGACATTTCTGGTGTAGGGTACACCTAAACTGATCATGAACTAGATGGGGGTGCACTGCCATCCCCCTCCCTACCTCCGTTCTGTCCACTTTGGTGGAAGTAGCCAAATGAAAATTAGCTAAATTATGGCGCAACCCCAAGATGCACCAACATTTTGCAAATGCTTAAGATGTTTTATGCAAGACGTCTGACATAAACATCTTGATGAATCGGGGCCTGTGCTTGATTGACAGTGTCAGTCCTCAAACCCATTAGATTTGGATTATGGTAAAACCAGGGAATAGATTCTGCAGAATTTTATACTTTTCACCCAAGTCAGAACTTTTACTGTTTATGTGTCGCCCAGGGAATGGGGTACTCGGTCCCAGGCAGTGTATCACCGGGGAATGTCACTTTGGTGGCCGTTGCTCGGTTCCGTGCCCTGGGTGCTTTTTAATGGGGAATATTTACAGGGGAGAATAAAGTCATTGGTGTGACGCCACATGCGGGTTGCGGTTAGGATGGTGGAACCGCCGCTGCTGGATTGGTTACTCCTAGGGCTAGTGGTAATGGCAGCTAAGTTGGTAGTTGGTAGGCCCTCTGCAGGTAGGGCTGAGCCAAGGCAGCTGTATGGTGGATGTGTCGGAATAAGGGAGACCCCACTGGGGTTGTTATTAACAGTCTCTACTCACTCGTGGACCCTTGGACGGCTGGTTCAGGTTCCTGTATTTCCAGTGCCAGTTGATGACTCAGTTGCTCTGTCCCCGCCACTGAGGTTGGGTTCCCGTAGCGTGGAGCAGTTGGGGCCCGACTGTCCCTTTGCGGTGGCAGTCTCCTTCTCTGTATGGCGGGCAGTGTGGACCCTGTAGGGAGGTATGTGTCCAAACCTTGATCCTTGCTTTACTGCTGATACCCCCAGATTTGTGGGTCAGTGAGGTCCGTGAAGGTCCCCTCACTGTGCAGGTATTTGCCAGGCTGTCTGAAACTGTCGCCTGACTTAGGGCCCTGTGCCCCGTGCGTTCTCTGGTCCCAGCGGTACTCGGGTGAGGTGTACCGCCCCTGTGCGAGCAGCCGGCTCGCTACTGCTGCTCGGATCCGGATCCGCAGTGCCTCGAGAGGTCTCCGGACCCGGGGGTCGCACGGCCACTCGATTAAAAGAGAAGGGGGAAATATGTACAGGGGGATTTTTGGAAAGTTCGTGACGCCACCCACGGTGGGTGGTAATGTGAGGGACCACCACTGCCGTTGGGGAGCCCGGTGACGATGGTATGGCAGCCTGATGTTTTAACGCCTCCGTGGGTAGGGGGTTCATGTCCTGGGGCCCGTTGGTGTAGAATGGTGTTCGAGTGCCGTTGGGGAGATAGGTGCAGGGGGCTTTCAAGGTAATCACTCAGTCCCAGAATAATCACACTGACAGCTTGTAAACCAAAGTTCTTACCATCACTGTAGTCTGCGGGGAGCACGCCTGGATCCGTGCCCCTGGTGTTGCTGTTGGTCTGCGGCCCTAATCCTGGCACCTTAGTGTCAATTGGACCTGTTGGTATGAAACTCTCCAGGTCCCCCTCACCCGTATGGCTAACAGAGTGAGCTTGGTCTCAGGGTTCACGCGTAGGATTTTCTTGGACTGTAGTGGGAAAGTCCTATCCCATCGGTGCGCTAGTACCCCGATTTTGGAGCGGGTTGGGGATGACACTTGAAGTCTTCACCCCCGTCGGGTAAATTACCGGAATGCGTGAAGCTACTTTCCGGCCTGGGGTCCACGTACCCCGTTGTGCCCTGGCCCCTGCCCGGTGACAGCTCAAGGCCACCGGCTGCCCTCTTCGGCAGTCCGTGCCCCTTGATACTGACCCCTGCAACCGGGTTTCAGCTCCTACCAGGTCCAGACCACGGTCTGCCATCTAGTATCCAGGAGCTCTCCTCACTCCTCTCTACTCTCTCCTCTCAACTCTACCGAACTCCATTAAACTCTACTGAACTGGCACTTTCCTCACTTTCCCCTTACCAACACCCATGTGGGCAGCCCTATTCCCTTCAGGCCTCCCAATTGTATGTCTGGTAGGTTCAAGTGGGAAGTGTTCCTAGGATTTTGATTGACAAGCTATTAACAACACCATAGGACTGGGATCCGTTAACCAAGAAGGGTGGATACTGTGCAGAAGGGCAGATTGCACAATACCCTGTGACGACCTGATAGGCCAGGGCGTCACAGTACCTGCCCTGGCAATCACTCTCCTGTGCCCCCGGGCCACCGTTACACGACCCAGCTCTAGGCACGTCTTTCGACTCTCACTTCCTACTCAGACTGTCTGCTGTCCCCTCCCACCAGGCTGTCTAGTTCCCTGGTCTGGCTCCGCCCTCTAGGTGGTCATCCTCTTGTGTGACTAGACAGTGCCCCATGGTGTGACGTGGTAACTAGGATTTTGGTGTGTGTGGGTGTTTCTGGCACTGGTGTTCCAGGTCCCAGGGGGTAGGTCCTGCATTCCCATGAGGATGCATTTCCCTGTAGTGTCCTGAGTAGCTCAGGGGCACTACATTTACAGGGGTAATAGTGTAGACAAGTCTTGGAGACTAAAGGGCCCGTTACACACTACGATATATCTAACGATAGTGACGCACACCCGGCATCGTGATCTGTGATCGAGCAAAAATACTCACCTTATCGTTGCTCGATGACACGTCGTTCATTTTCAAAAAATCGATCAATTTCCAGGATGCAGGTTGTTCGTCATTCCCGAGACAGCACACATCGCTCCGTGTGACACCCCGGGAACGGCGAACACAGCTTACCTGCGTCCCGCCGGCAATGCGGAAGGAAGGAGGTGGGCGGGATGTTACGTCCTGCTCATCTCCGCCCCTCCGATTCTATTGGGCGACTGCTGTGTGACGTCGCGGTGACGCCGAACGTACCTCCCCCTTCAGGAAGTGGATGTTCGCCGCCCACAGCGAGGTCGTTCGGGAGGTAAGTACGTGTGGCAGGGGTTATTGACTTTGTGCGACATGGGCAACAAATTGCCCTTGTCGCACAAACGATGGGGGCGGGTGCGATCGCACATGTAATCGCACGGCAAATCGTAGCGTGTAAAGCGGCTTTTAGAGGACCAATTGTCCAATCTGCTACACCAAAGCCCATGAAGCCAACAGCACATGGTAGGTGGGCGGAAGAGGGGTGGGGGTTGGGAGACCCTTTATCATTTTGAGCAGATAATGCCCAGAGTAGTCTCTAGTAGCAACTACATGATTAGATAGATACAGGTCAGGAAAAGCAGCGGTCAATGGACAAAGTCAAGAAACAGTCCAGGTCAAATCCCAGGCTAGCTATGGCTTCCTCCAGCAACATCAGCTGTTTCTTAGGCCTAAAACACACATCCGTAAAAATGCACGCACGTGTAATACGGGCCATTTTCAGGTCCGTGTTACATTTTTTGGTCCGTTTTTAGGGTACGTGTGGTAACCATGTGAATGCAGTATGCTACCCGTGTGTGCGTGTGTAATGCCCGTGTGTGCGTGAGATTCGTAACTGACATGTGTGTGTGTTGTCCGTGTGTAATGTTCCGTGTGTGATGTAAAATGTCGTTAATACATACCCGCAGACAGCAGACAGAGTCGCGCGCTGAGAATGAACTCGGGTGAACTTCACCCGACTTCATTGTCATCCCGCGGCTCTGTCTGTGTCGCGTCCTGATTAGCGGTCACCCGTGAAGGACTCACCGGTGGACGATAATCCCCTGAGTGACTGAAGTGAGCAGCGCGATTAGCGCAGCCGTCACTCAGGTTACCCGTGGCTAGCTGGATCCTCCAACCCCCGTGACCGCAACTTACCTGTGACTTCATCGCTGTCACTCGGACGACTTGCTGTCACAGTTGGAGGATTTAGCGGTGGCCGTGAGTAACCTGAGCGACAGCACAGCTGATCGCGCTACTCACCTCAGTTGCTGCGTGGAGCTGTCAGGAGTGGCGGTGTTCTTCTGCCACTCCTGTCACCTTCATGTAGCAGAGCTGCAAGCGACTCGGGACCTCCGTGGATTATGCCGGACATGGATGGGTTTTTAGGGCTTAATAAAGTGGTGAACGAGGGTATTTGTTATTGTTTTTTATTGCAAATAAAGGATTTTCGTTGTGTGTTTATTTACTGTAACTTACAGATTAATCATGGAAGGTATCTCGGGGAGACGCCTGCAATGATTAATCTTGGACTTATTGGAAGCTATGGGCTGCCATTAACTCCTTATTACCCCGATTGCCAACGCACCAGGGCAAATCGAGAAGAGCCGGGTAGAGTCCCAGAACGGTCGCATCTAATGGATGCGGCATTTCTGGGTGGCTGCTGGCTGATATTGTTAGGCTGGGGGGCTCCCCATAACGTGGGGCTCCCCATCCTGAGAATACCAGCCTTGAGCCGTGTGACTTTACCCTGGCTGGTATCAAAATGGGGGGGACCACACGCCGTTTTTTTTTTAATCTATTTATTTTTTTTTCTGCACATTATAGACCCGCCCACCGGCATCTGTGACTGGTTGCAGTGAGACAGCTGTCACTCAGCGTGGGGGCGTGTCTCACTGCAACCAATCATAGGCGCAGGGAATACGAGATTGATTAATTAGCGGCCGGCTTTTTCAAAATAGTAAAAGCAGCCGGTGATCGGGGATCGGTGAGTATGAGAGAGGGGGGAGACTGACCGACAGACTGAGAGAGGGACAGACAAGACAGAGAGAGAGACAGACAGACAGAGAGAGACCGACCGACGGACTGAGGGAGATTGACCGATATAAACAGAAAAAGAAAGAATAGCCGACATCGCTAGAAAAAAGCACAAAACGTACACGGAGCATATGGAGATGCATCCATGTCACGTACTTGTGCGCACATAACCATTGACTTTCATGGGGTCCGTGTGTGCGTGTTCCGTGCAGAAAACAGACATGCTTCCATGCAAAACGGAAACACATACAGATCACGGACACGGACACACTGACATTGTGAAATAACGCACGTGTGACCTCAAACATAGACTAACATTGGTGCATGTTTGACCGTGTCTCCGGTATATACGGAAACGGAAAAACACGCACGTGTTTAACGGATGTGTGTTTCAGTCCTTAAAGATGCCAAAACAATCCCTTTAACTGTAATTGTATACAGTAAAATACTATTAATCACTATGAATTGTAAGGAATGTACAGCAAGGAATATGATGAAGTCAATAAGAAGAAAGATCCCGGCAGGGCTCTACTTCGATTTTTCCCTACTACAATGCCATTGGAAACCAGTAGAACTCATAACTGGGAACCAAAGCAAATTAAACACAGGTAAGCAAACATAGCAGTTTAATAGCAGTTTTTAATTTTAATCAAACTATGCAATGTTTTGTTTTATTTGTTGTAAGTGCCACAATTAAAGGGGTTGTCCGGTTTTTGATGATGATGATGATGATGATGATATATGCTTAGAACAGGTGATCAATATCAAGTCGGTTGGAGTCCTACACCCTGTACACTTACCAATATACTGATCTCTGCTACGCCTGTGGCCGGATGTCAACGGTGAATGGAGTAGAACAGCACAGCTCCGTTCACTATATAGTGGTCGTTCTAAGGTACTGAAACAGTATAGAAGCTCAGCTGCAGTTTTCTGCAATGGCCACAGCTTATTGAACGGAGCTGTACTGTTCTGCTCCATTCACTGTACATCTAGCCACCGCCAGAGTTTATAATGGCTGATCGTGGGGGTGCTGTGTGATAGACTCCAAACAGTATGATATTAGAGTTATTCTATTGATACATCACCATAGCTTAATCCTGGACAACCCCTTTAAATATGAATAAACTCTAACAGAATTTATTAATTAGAGTCTTTATAACCTTTAAGTCTTGATATACAGTGCCTTGCGAAAGTATTCGGCCCCCTTGATTTTTTCAATTGTGTCCCACTTGTTGTTGATTCTTCACCATAACATTAATCTTTTTATCTTCATGTTTGAAGCCTGAAATGTGGGAAAAGGTTGAAAAATTCAAATGGGCCGAATACTTTTGGCAAGGCACTGTGTAACCTATAAGTCTTTATATATTAGAGAATTTTTATATTAGAGTCTAATAACCCGCCCCCTCTGTTCCGCAAATGATCTTAGACTAAAGGGGGCTTTACACGCAGCGATATCGCTGGTGAAAGCACCCGTCCCTGTTGTTTGTGCGCCACGAGCAAATTGCTGCCCATGGCACCCAATATCGTTAGGAGCCATCACACGGACTTACCTGCCTAGCAACGTCACTGTGGCCGGCGAACCACCTCCTTTCTAAGGGGGCAGTTCGTGCGGCGTCACAGTCACAGCGGTGTCACTAAGCGGCCTCCCAATAGAAGCGGAGGGGCGGAGATGAGCGGGACGTAACATCCCGCCCACCTCCTTCCTTCCGCATTGCCGGCGGGACGCAGGTAAGCTGTGTTCGTCGTTCCCGGGGTGTCACACGGAGCGATGTGTGCTGCCTCGGGAACGACGAACAACCTGCATTCTCAAGAATCAACGATTTTTTGAAAATGAATGACGTGGCAACGATGGACGATTTGGTGAGTATTTTCCATCGTTAATGGTCGTTTGTGCGTGTCACACGCAACGACGTTGCTAACGATGCCGGATGTGTGTCACGGAATCCGTGACCCTGGCAATATATCGTTACGTCGTTGCGTGTAACGGGGCCTTAACATTCTCCATAATCCGAACCTCACAACTCCGTCTCCAAGACTTTTCTTGTGCCGCCCCAGTTTTTTGGAATGCACTACTCCAAAAAATGCAACTAATATCCAGCCCCCAAGTTTTTAAGCGTGCATTAAAAATACATCTTTTCAGACAAGCTTATCATCATAACTTACCAACCTATCCCTCCCCTGTCCCACCTTCTAAATGCTATTCATAACCTTCTCCCTCCTATTTCTGTCCTCACATCCACAGTGCAACCAATAACATGTAAGTGCACCTAAAAGGTCACTGTCTAATGACTAGACCATTCAACTTTATATGAAATCTATAATTTACCATAACGATGTCCGGACCAGAAACTACAAGCACACTTTACCTTTTGTGTCCCCCTTCTTCCCCATAGATTGTAAGCTTTCATGTAGGGCGCTCATTCCTACTGTAGCTGCTGCACTCTGTGCTATTTGTTTTGATTTTGTCTGTACAAGCCCCCACCTGATTGTAAAGCACTGCGGAATAGTTGGCGCTATAAAAATAAACTTTATTATTATTATTATTATTATTATTATTATTAATAGATCACTCTAAGCAGGGGTGTAACGATCATGGCCATAGAAATTGCGACTGGACCCATGCTGCAGAGGGGCCAACCGACCCCACCGTGTACTTCAGCTGAATGTGCGTCTGATTACACACATTCAGCTACAGTGTATTACAATAGCATCATCCAGCTCATCAATAGCGGTCTCTTGGCCAAAAAAATTACCAAATTGCATCATGTGAGGCCATAACAGATGGAAGAATTTGAAGTGAAGTCCGTCCATCAAAAAAAAGCAACAAGTCAGCTCATTACAAGGTCTATCAGTTCAGTTGTGAAAAACCCGTCAGTGAAGGTAGCTCGTATGCTTCATATTAGTGAGATCATAGACGTCCATGCAAGAACCATGTGACGTACGTTACGCAAAGTCTTGAATGGTGGCCTGAAAAAAGGAGAAGAAGCCTCAGCTTCAATATCGTCATAAGAAGCATTGACTCAATTTTGCAAAAAGGTACAAAAAGAGGACAATAGAAGATTGGAAATGGATGATTTGGAGCAATGAGATGAAAGTCAATAGACGACTTTGATGGGAGCAAATAGGTCTGGAAGAGAAAAGGGAAAAAGAGGCTATCGGATCAAGAAATTGAAGGAACTGTCAAGTTCGGTGGAGGCAGCCTGATGATATGAGGATGTGTCACAGCCAAAGGCGTTGGATACTTGACCAAGATTGATGGTGGTCTCAATGCTGAGCTATATGTGAGTATCTTACAAGATGAGTTATCAAACGGACGAGATAATATTCCTGCAGGACAATGACCCAAAGCATACGGCGAGATTGGTGAAGAAATGGTTCAATGACAATGAAGTAGAGGAGCTGGATTGTCCCCACAATCCTGAGACCTCAACCCAACCAAACACTTGCGGGTAGAGTTGAAGAAAAATCTGTATACATCCCCAAGTGAGCTGACCAGTATACACCAACATTGGGAACGTGTAGAAAAGACAAGACCTGGGATCAGATTTTGGTCGAGACATTTTTGAATTTGATTGGGAACGAGCCCAGAAGGACTAAGGCAGTGCTGAAAGCCAAAGGTGGATAATAGCTGTAAGTCAAATGTATGTACTGTATGAGATAGCCAAGTTACTTTTCTATAAAATGAAGGTTGTCTCACACTCAAAGCTGTAGTGGATGGTGAAATATGGAGCCTAAAAAGTAAAAAATTCAAAGCATTGTTACCCTTTTGCTCGTCAGTGTAAATGAGACAAAAAAATAGGACATGTTTTATATCTTTTTCATGTTTCCACAGTTGTTATATTTTTCATTTTAGGAGACTAAAAAAACAATTTTGGTTATCAAAGTGTATATACCCTTTAAGGATTTGGAGCAAGAGAAAGCACAAGGGTTTCCAAGTGGCACGGTGGCTCAGTGGTTAGCACTGCAGTCTTGTAGCACTGTGGTCCTGTGTTCAAATCCCACCAAGGACACCATCTGCAAGGAGTTTGTATGTTCTCCCCATGTTTGCGTGGGTTTCCTCTGGTTTCCTCCCACACTACAAAGACATACTGATAGGGAATTTAGACTGTGAGCCCCAATGGGGACAGTGTTGCCATTGTATGTAAAGCGCTGTGGAATTAATAGTGCTATATAAATGAATAAATATTATTATTAATATTATTTGGGGAATATAGGAACCTAACAACTGATTAGCAAAATGGTATGTATCCCTTCACCCACCAGCGCCACCTAGAGGCTGAATTTTGCATTCTTGTCAATTTTTACTTTAATCTTGCAAATGAAAATGAATTTATTTACCGACCACATTACTTGTCAGCTATAAAGTAGATGTGATTTTTCTTTAAAAGAGCTTCATGGCGAGCTTCTTATCATTCAGTGATTGGTATATAGACTGCCGCCAGTTAACCGACGTCGCCCTCATTCCCCGGAATTCTATTTGTGTGACTGAGAAACGAGATTGACTCTACATTGCGGCTAAATTTGAATTGATGATAGAAACAATGTTAGTAATTCCAGATCAAGCAACCCTCGTGTCTGGCATTTATTTGTGCAGTTGCGTTGTCAGGCTCTCCCCGAGCCCCCTCTCATCTGACATGTCAGCTCCGCAATCACACAGAAGAGAAACAGTGAATTCACATTTACAGTTAGGCAAGCTGAGTGCTATTACCAATGTATTTGTCACCATTCGGCAGATCTCAGACTATAATCTGCCATCTGGATGGATGCTACAAAGTTAAGAGCCAGGGACATACATTTCTCAGTAACTACCTGCTGTCAGCTATTATTTTAAGAATCCTGTGATTTTCTTTTATTTTGACTAGAAAAACAAGCCAAGTGTAGTAACAGAAAAGCAGATCAGCTAGTCATTGCCTGGCAGAGTTGTCACCGGGGCTGATGTTGAGAAGGTTTGTTTTCCTGGAGAAAATCTGTGTACAAGAATATTGTCAACTGCATTGTCTGTGAAGAAACAACATAATATACAAAATAAACAAGAGACAACATAATAATAATAATAATAATAATAATAATAATAATAATAATGACCAGGAACTGAAGGGGATGTGTCATCAAAATAATAATAATAATAATAATAATAATAATAATAATAAATAATAATAATCAGGAATTGAAGGGGATGTGTCATCAAAATTATGAATAATAATAATCATAATCTTAATAATAAATAATAATCAGCAATTGAAGGGGATGTGTAATCAAAATAATAATAATAATAATAATAAATAATCAGGAATTAAAGGGGTTGTGTCATCAAAATTCTGAATAATAATAATAATAATAATAATAATAATAATAATAATAACACATCCCCTTCAATTCCTGATTATTATTATTATTATTATTATTATTCAGAATTTTGATAACACATCCCCTTCAATTCCTGATTATTATTATTATTATTATTATTATTATTATTATTATTATCAAAATTCTGAATGATAATAATAATAACCAGGAATAATTTAAAGGGTGTGTCATCAAAAGATTATTATTGTTGTTGTTATTATTATTATTATTATTATTATTATTATTATATTTTAGAATATGTTATATTGATCTAATATTTTAGCAGCATTATTCATAAAATTGTTGTAATATTTATTATTATTATTATTATTATTATTATTATTATTATTATCATAATTATTCTTATCATTATTATTGTTACATTGTTATAATATTATTATTATATTTTTAAATATGTTAAATTGTTGCAATATTGATTATTATTATTATTATTATTATTATATTTTAAAATATGTTATATTGATCTAATATTTTTAGCAGCATTATTCATAAAATTGTTGTAATATTTATTATTATTATTATTATTATTATTATTATTATTATTATTATTATTACTATCATAATTATTATTATCATTATTATTGTTACATTGTTATAATATTATTATATTTTTAAATATGTTAAATTGTTACAATATTGATTATTATTATTATTATTAATATTATTATTATATGATAATAATAATACAACACTATGTTACATTGTTGTATTATTATTATTATCATCATTATTATTTTATTTTCCATATCACTTAGAAAATCCAAAATCTTGGCATTTTCATACTTGATCCCCAGACCTAACGCTAGACAACTAGACTCACACTTCTTGTTTTATTTTGTTTATTTTGTTTGCTTTTTTGTTTGATTTTGTTTGTTGTGTTTTTGTTTCTATTTTTTGGGTGGGGGGGTTGTTTTTTTCCCCAGGAATTGACTGATTCTGACCCTATGTACAGGAGTATTTTCTGAACAAGGTCATTGTGAAGGGCGAGAAAGTGTGCAATGATATTGCAGTGATAAGTCAGTGATATGTGTGCAGTCCATTATGATTAATGGAGGGTGGAGGGAAGAGGTAAGCTGTGACATCACCTATTGTGGATCGTGGATCCTGTGTTATCTATTGTATATAGAGAATATCAGTTATTGGACAGGAGGAGGAGGATGAGGTGAGCTTTGACATTAACCTATTCTGTATGGTGGATCCTGTGTTATCTACTGTATATAGAGGAGTTATAAGTAAATGTACAGGATGGGGAGGAGGTGGGCTGTGATATCACCTATTGTGGATCCTGTGTTATCTACTGTATATACCTTGTTATCAATAATTGTACAGGATAGGGATGAGGTGAGCTGCGACATCACCTATTGTGGATGGTGGATCCTGTGTTATCTACTGTATATAGAGGTGGTATTAGTAATTGTACAAGAGGGGGAGGAGGTGAGCTGTGATATCATCTATTGTGAATGTTTAATCCTGTGTTATTTATTGTATACCGAGGTGTCCTCGGTCATTGTACAGGAGGAGGAGAAGGTGAGCTGTGACATCACCTATTGTGACTTCTGGATGCAGTGTTATCTGCTGCATATAGAGGTGTTATCAATCATTGTAGAGGAGGAGGAGGTGAGCTGTGACATCACCTACTGTGATGGTGGAGTCTGTGTTATCTACTGTATATAGAGGTGTAATTCATGTTATTAAAGGGGTTTTCCACTACAAGGACAACCCCTTCTCATTCCCCATGTAATTTATTTTCACCTGGTATGAATGCCCCTTTGCTCCTAAATCTGGTGTTGTTTATTTTTTGTTTCTGCGCCCCTCCATTCCAAACATATGACCTTTTTGTTCCCTGTTTCTAAAACTAGTATTTTTAGCCAACTGGGCGTGATCCTTAAAAAGATTCCCACAGAGAGGAGTAGAGGACCACGCCCAATTGGCTAAATAGACTTGACTTACGTACAGAGGAAAGGGGCCATAGGCGCAGGAACAAAAGAAAACTCCCACCACATTCAGGAGAACGGCGGTATTTACATCGGGTAAAAATGATATAATTAGGGGAAGTAAAAAGATCTCTTTACGGAGCGGATATCTCCAGAATTCAGTGACAGATGGAGCTCCATATGGTGGCACACAGGGCACCTACAACTCTTTACTAAGGAGCACTCGGAACTCTTTGTCCTTACTGTTGCTTTAAAAAAAAAATCCTTTAAAAAAAATAAAAAATCCTAGGTTGGAAAAAATACAACTTAATGCATCAGCGGCTGAAGTCTCCTTTAAGCCGGAGATTGTTGTCATATTTCCCGCATAAATGACGAATTATATGTTTCAATTAAAATCAAATTTCTGAAACAAAACAAACAATGGTTGAACCTCTCAATGATAAACAAAATCAGAAAGCAGGTCAGCCGAAATTAAAAAAAAAATCTGAAAACTGCTTTATACAATTACAAACATGAACGTAGTGTTTTGATTGCTTTTTTAATACCTTCAATGTTAATTATAATTGCCAGCAGATGATCTTATGGGACTAATTAGTCTCATCTTTTAATTGCATTTTGAAATGAGGGCTACAATTTTTAAAATCATCTCTTCAACTATGGCGGTTTAATTTATAGGCTGAAAAGTCTTCAAATTAAAATAAATATTATAAAATAATAAAGCATTGTTTGATATATAAATTATTGCTGCGGATATAATTACTCTGTTAACCCATTTATATTAATTGTCATATATTTCCTAGGTCATTTACCAACCTGCCAGCATCACTATTACTTTATTAAGATATGACATGGAGTCAATTTTTTATATTATTTTTATTTCTGTATGACATACTGTTATTTATATTATTTTTTTATATTATTTTTATTTTTCTATGATGTATTATTATTTATTATATTATCTTTTTACATTATGTTTATTTTTCCATAACATATTGTTATTTGTTATATTATTTTTTATATTATTTTTATTTTTCTATGACATACTGTAATATATTGTATTACTTTGTCATATGTTTATATTTCTATGACCGATTGTTATTTGTTATATTATTTTTTATATTATTTTTATTTTGCTATGACATACTGTTATTATATTATTTTTTCATATGTTTATTTTTCTATGACTGATTGTTATTTGTTATATTATTTTTTATATTATTTTTATTTTGCTATGACATACTGTTATTATATTATTTTTTCATATGTTTATTTTTCTATGACTGATTGTTATTTGTTATATTATTTTTTATATTATTTTTATTTTGCTATGACATACTGTTATTATATTATTTTTTCATATGTTTATTTTTCTATGACCTATTGCTATTTGTTATATTATTTTTTATATTATTTTTATCTTGCTATGACGTTTTGTTATTTGTTATATTATTTTTCTATTTTTATTTTTCTATGACATACTGTTTTTATTATTTTTTTATATTATTTTTATTTTTCTATGACATACTGTTATTTATTACATTTTTTTACATTATTTTTATTTTTCTATGACGTACTGTTATTTATTATATTATTTTTTATATTATATTCATTTTTCTATGACATATTGTTTGTTATATCCTTTTTTATATTATTTTTATTTTTAATAACATATTTGTTATATTATTGTTTATTATTTTAATTTTTCTATGACATACTGTTTTTGTTATAGTTTGTATATTATTTTTATTTTTGTATGACATACTGTTATTTATTATATTATTTTTTCTATTTTTTTATTTTTCTATTGTTACTTATTATATTATGTTTTTATATTATTATCATTTTGCTATGACGTATTATTATTTGTTATTTTTTTATATTATTTTTATGACATATTAATTATATTATTATAATTTTTTTAGATTATTTTTATTTTTCTGTTATTATATTATTTTTCTATTTTTATTTTCTACTACATATTGTTATTTGTTATATTATTTTTCTATTATTTTTATTTTTCTATGATGTATTTTTTGTTATATTTTTCTACTATTTTTATTTTTCTATGGTATATTATTTTATTGTTTGTTGAATTTTTTCCTATTATTTTTTATTTTGTTATTACTATATCTAGTCAAATGTTGTAGGTTGTGCCCTTTAATTTTTTTTTTGTTTTGTTCAATTTTTTTGAGGGGGAGGTTTTATGTTAATCGCTATGAGCCTGATTCATTATTGAGTTTGCACTTTTTATTTTTCAACTAATTTTTGCTGTTTTAATTTTTTTTATATGTGCTTTATTCTTCCTTTATTTTACACCTGATTTAAAGTCTATTTGATTTGTTAGCCTGATTTTTTTTTGTTTGTCATCGTGGGTGTGGTTTGGGGTTTCAAGATGTATTCGGTAATTGATAAATTAGATCAATTGCAAATTTTGAAAAGTCACAAAATCTGGAGGTAAAACTCCTCCTTCCCTCCCCTCCCCGGTGTAGCTTTATTTACATTTCTAATTTTTGGCGATAGAAGGTCACAGCTCCCTGACTTTCCAGCGTTCTTGCTGTCAGTATTCATTGGTATAGGTAGCTATCCTGCTGGATTCATCTCTCCGACTTTTGGATTTCAACATTTGTTCAACTTCTACCCAGCTGTTGATCATCAGCATTATCTTGGTACTTAAATACCCCTTCCTTCCTTCCTTGGACTGGTGCTGGTGATATTTTCAGTTCATTCAAGCCTTGGTTGCAAGCAGAAGGCTTGTACTCCTCTGTGGTATCGGTGCTGAAAACTTTAGTGATCTTCTACTTGTGTCATCTGTAGATAAGTAGTTTTGCCCTGTGTGTCCTCCTTGTGTCTTCTAATATGTTTAGTGGGGTTGACAAAGAGTTCATCCCATCCATTCCCTATTTAGGGTCCAGCTCTAGGGATACCTAGGGTCAGGTATCCGGCTCGGCACATAGGTGCGGAACCTATCTAGGGTGGTGAGGGACCCCAGGGACCAGCAGTAGGTTTGGTCAGGGGTCACCATCTTCCCCTTCCCTCGACACAGGGCTCTGCTATGTTAAGCATTGAGGGAACACAGGGCCTAGTGGTAGGGTTGGTCAAGGGTCACCATCCCCTCCTTCCCTAGCCATAGGGTTTCCCTTCCCTTTCACCATTAGCTTGGTACTTCCCCGTACCTAGTGTGACAACCAGCTGTTGCAAAATATAAATTTGCCACATATTTCATTAAAAGTAATAATATTGGCACTCCGAATCCCTGCTAAAATGAACGAGGAACTGCTCAAAAGCTCGAAAAGAAACTTTTTATTTTCATTTTTCAGTATAACTTAATTCCTTATTAGCGCCACGCACAATCTAATGAGCGCTCATCCCAATGAATAAAGATCGCATACAAAATAATTACCAGAACCCATTCCTAAATTTGCAATCAGTGATCGGAATCAATTTCGCGGATCCCCTTTAATTGGCACCGGGCGCTGATATACCTGCGTCACCCAAGGTTAAGATACACATGAGCTGAGTTTAACCTGTCACCCACAATTTGTCACCTTTTCGGACAGAGGAAAAAATGGCAGCTATTTTCAAATGTAATTTCTTGTCGCTAATCTCATGGAGACGGACATTGCTTAGTAGCTCTATGGGAATACACATCATGCTGCGGCTCATAATTTATGTAATGACACCTACCCGGGCACTGATTAGCCACCTTATCAGGCTGGTAATAAAGGAAGCCTAACCCCTAGTTTATCATTCATTTATCTGAAGACATCCTGAATATTATCACAAGCTCGTAATGTAATCATTATGCTGCACAGCGAGCGCGGACCTGTGCACCGCGCCGTCAATGTCAGAGGACTGTCATAGTTCATACTGCTTACAGTAATTTACTTGCTCCTGCACAGTCTAACAATCTGACTTAAAAGTCTCGAGTAGTCACAGTAAATGCTATGTGATCATTTACAATTTTGTCAAGCGCAGACTTGACATTGTCACCCAGCAGGTCCTCTCCGCACAAACACCGGATTGCTAAATCAGCCCGAGCCATTGCCTGTAATCCGAAATACAACGGTAAATTGTAAGGCTAATCCAGCAGACGCTCAGCTCATAGGGATAATGCAGAAACCAAATACATGGAGCGTAGTGGAATACTCGGTGGTGATTGAAGAAGTTCCTAAATTTCGACTTTATCCCGTTCTTCCACCTTTATTCAAAAGTAAAAGATTTTGAGATAGTTAAAGGGAACCTGTCAGGTCCAATACGCACCAAGAGCCACGAGCAGTTCTGGGTGCATATCGCTAATCCCTGCCTAAAGGCCGCTTTACACGCTGTGGAATCGTTACCGATATCGCTAGCGTGCGTACCCGCTCCCATCGGTTGTGCGACACGGGCAAATCGCTGCCCCTGGCGCACAACATCACTCAGACCCGTCACACTACTTACCTGCCTAGCGACGTCGCTGTGACCGGTGAATCGCCTCCTTTCTAAGGGGGCGGTTCGTTCGGCGTCTCAGCGACGTCACTAAGCGGCCACCAAATCAAAGCGGAGGGGTGGATATGAGCGGATGTAACATCCCGCCCACCTCCTTCCTTCCGCATTGCCAGCGGCCGCAGGTAAGGTGAGGTTCCTCGTTCCAGCGGTGTCACACGTAGCGATGTGTACTGCCGCAGGAACGACGAACAACATCGTACACGCTGCAGCAACGATAATTGGGAATAGGGGGACATGTCACCGATTAGCGATTTTGAACGTTTTTGCGAAGATTCAAAATCGCTCATAGGTGTCACACGCAACGACATCGCTAAAGCGGCCGGATGTGCGTCACAAATTCTGTGACCCCAACGAGATCTCTTTAGCGATATCGTAGCGTGTAAAGCCACCTTAACTGTCCCTGTATACACTAGCATAGATAAAGAGATCTTTAGAAAAAGTATTTCTAAAGATCCTTTATGATATGCTAATGAGCGCAGGGACTAGTCCCAAGGGCATTATATCCTCTGACTAGACCGCCCTCTTAGCATGTTAGCACGCCAATGTCGCGGGCGGGAGGAGGGTGTCAGCACTGCGCTCACCCCTCTGCTCGGGTCCGGCGGCGGCTGCTCAGTGGTGGCTCGAGCGGTGGGCCGGATCCCGGGGGTTCTTGAGCGGCGCTCCTCGCCCGTGAGTGAAAGGGGATTGGGTTTTGGGATATAGTCTATTGTCCGTGACGCCACCCACGGTTGTAGTGATTTGTTAGCACCACCGCTGCTCGGTGTAGGGATCCCGGGAGTGATGGTGTGAAGCAGCAAGTTGTGTTGCCCCTCCGTGGGTAGGGGTTGGTGATCCCGGGGCCCAGTGATGAGGTGGGAGATGCAGGGCTTGGTGGGCGCAGGGACGCGGGGGCAGCGCTGTGCCTTGCGGCACTGTGGTACTCACTCAGCCTGAGACGTTGACACAGTTCTCGGTAAAACACACGGCTGGAAAGACGGTTCCCACGGACGGCTGCACTTGCTTTCCCCAGTAGGTGACGGTGATGTCCCTTTTCCTGCACCTAATGTTGTTGATGGTCTCGATGGGTTCCCACCGGTAACCCGCTCCCCGGCTTCAAGCTGGACCGGAGGAGCTCTACTCTTTGCCCGCAGGCGCTGGCCCTTAGAAACTGGTGCCCTGGTGGTGGCGGTGTCTCTACTGTAATGGTTGGGCTGTTGCCTTCAAACGGGACTTGGTTGTTGGGGGATCGACGTCCCCTTCACTGACGGATTTGGCAAATTATGGCGACTCCTAGCCTTGCCGGGGTCCGAGAGGCCCCTGCCCTGGTGCTGACTGTCCTTTGTACACTGCTCCAGACCGCCGGGCCACCACCCGTCCGCGGTCCTTCCAGGAACTTCCAAACGGTCACCCCTCCGGACAATCACCGCCGTTGCTGACCTTGCTGACTCTGTCCTGCACACAGCTGGACCAACTTCAGGCTTTTCTACTCTCACTTTTATTCCTTTTCTCCAGTTTTCTTCTTTGCTCCTCTACCACTTCACTTCCTTCTACTTCCACTTCCTTAACTCATCTTAGCTGTTTACTCAAGCTCTCCCTGAGCTAATCTTCCACTCCTTCCACTTCCTCCTCCAAACTCTATTTGCCTGGTACTTCCTGCCTCCAGGGCTGTGAACTCCTCGGTGGGCGGAGCCAACCGCCTGGCCCACCCCCTGGTGGGAACATCAGCCCCTGGAGGAAGGCAACAAGGATTTTGGGTTAGCTTTGGTGTTCCTGACTGGGGTGTAGGGTGTGGTGGTGTGATGACCTGTGACCCCTGGCTTGCCCAGGGCGTCACACCAACAGGGAAGTACTAACATGCTATTCAATGCAGCATCACCAGCGGTGCAGCATGTACCTGTGTTCGCGCTTCTGAGTGCCCAGCACTTCCGGTCATGCACACTAGACCTCTCTGAAGCCGGGACGCGTACACTCGGCTTGATACTGCGTTTGACCGGAAGTGCCGGGCATTCAGAAGCGAACATAATGAGATACATAATGCAATTGAGGCAGTACAGTGACTCAGTGGTTAGCACTGCAGTCTTACAACACTGGGGTCCTGGGTTCAAATCCCACCAAGGACACCATCTGCAAGGAGTTTGTACGTTCTCCCCGTGTTTGCGTGGGTTTCCTCCCACACTGCAAAAATATACTCATAGGGAACCTAGATTGTGATTGCCAATGGGGACAGTGTTGCCAATGTATGTAAAGCGCTGTGGAATTAACAGCGCTATATAAATGAATAAATATTATTATATTATTATTAGTTTCAAAGTAATTGGTAGAAATCGGCAATCAATCATTTTAAAAATGTGTTTGTAATGACTAAATAAAGTTTTGACTGTAAAATCCAGATCCCCTTCTAATTTAAACAATACAATTTCTTCTTTTATATTACTTCTTTTATATGTTTCTTATATGCAGGTGTGTAAATATACCATGCTGATCATCCTTAAAGGGAATCTGTCAGCACGTTTTTGCTACCTCATCTGAGAACAGCATGATGGAGGCAAAGAGATCCTGAATCCAGTGGTATATCACTTATATTATTGATGCAGCCACTCTGACACAATCAGAATTTTAAGGCCTCTTTCACACGTCCGTGCCTCCGGTACGTGTTTGGTCAGTTTCCTCACGTACCGGAGGCACGGGCACACATAGACTCATTAAAATCAATGGGTCTGCGCTCATGTGCGTATTCTGCATGGACCGTGTGTACGTTTGGAGCATACGTGTGCCCGTGTGCTCCACCTGTAGACATGTCCATTTTTCTCCGGCATCACGGGTGTCACACGGAACGCAAACGGACCACACGGATGTGTTCCGTGTGAAACGCACCGGAGAAAACACATGTGTCTGTGAGAAAAAAAAAACTTTACTCACCTTCTCCAGCCCTGCAGTCTCTGCTGCTGCTGTCACTTGCTTCCGACCGGCGCTCATTATGCCCAGTGCATATTCACTTCACTGCGGCCGGAAGCAGCAGCAGCGGGGAGTCGGCAGGACCGGAAACCGAAGATCAGCACCACGGACAGCGAAGCCAGGGACAGGTGAGCAGAAAGTTCCCATTCTCCGTGTGTTATCACGGATAACACACGGAGAACACATGTGTGCCATAAACACGGCTCACGGAGGGCAATAAGCACCATTGACACGTCCGTGAAAAACGTGTGTGATTTTCACGGACGTGTGAAAGAGGCCCAAGGCCTGCAACCCACATCCGTGCCCCCGGTACGTGTTTGGTACGTTTTTGCACGTACCGGTGGCACGGAGACACGTTGACAAATGTTACCCTATGGGACAAGGCACACAGACGTAAAATCACACGGAACGTGTGTCCGTGTGGTTAGTACGTGTGTGCGTTTTCCCACACGGCCGACATGTCCGTTTTTGGCGGTCAGCACGCAGGCACGGACCTGCTAAAGTCAATAGGTCTGTGCCTGCACGGACGGCACACGTAGCATGTCCGTGTGCAGCACGTTTCGTCCGTGTGCATTTTTAAACGAGAGATGTCGCTCTTTTTTTTTTTTTTTTTTTTTTAAAGTCAGTCTACTTACCTTTTTTTATGATGCTCTCAGTCATTCTCACTTTGGCGCTCGGTTTTTTTCTTCCCCCGGCTCATACTTACCGATCCCCGTTTACCAGTGCGGCAAGGAACAGCTGTGCCAAAAATACGCGGCTTCAATTAATTTGAAAATGCCGGCCGCTCATTAATCAATCTCGTATTCCCTGCTTCCCCCGCCCACAGGCGCCTATGATTGGTTGCAGTTAGACACGCCCCCACGTTGAGTGACAGCTGTCTCACTGCACCCAATCACAGCTGCCGGTGGGCAGGTCTATACTGTGCAGTAAAATAAATAATTAAATAATTTAAAAAAACGGCGTGCGGTCCCCCCCAATTTTGAAACCAGCCAAGATAAAGCCATACGGCTGAAAGCTGGTATTCTCAGAATGGGGAGCCCCACGTTATGGGGAGCCCCCAGCCTAACAATATCAGCCAGCAGACACCCAGAATTACCGCATACAATAGATGCGACAGTTCTGGGACTGTACCCGGCTCTTCCCGATTTGCCCTGTTGCGTTGGCAATCGGGGTAATAAGGAGTTAATGGCAGCCCATAGCTGCCAATAAGTCCTAGATTAATCTTTGCAGGCATCTATGAGACACCCCAAATGATTAACCTGCAAGTTAAAGTTAATAAACACACACAGTGAAAAAATCCTTTATTTGAAATAATAAACAATAACAAATACCCTTGTTCACCAATTTATTATTCCCCAAAAACCCATCCATGTCCGGCGTAATCCACGGAGGTCCCGCGTCACTTCCAGCTCTTCTACATGAAGGTGAAGGAGCTGCAGAAGAACCCCGCCGCTCCTGTCACCTCCACACAGCAACTAAGGTGAGTAGCGCGAGCAGCGATGATGTCACTCAGGTTACTCGCGGCCACCACTGGATCCTTCAACAGTGACAGCAAGTCGCCCGAGTGACAGCAATGAAGTCACAGGTGAGTTGCGGTCTCGGGGGAAGGACTCCAGCTGGCCATGGGTAACCTGAGTGACAGCAGCGCTAATCGCGCTGCTCAATTCAGTCACTCAGGGGATTAGCGGTCACCGGTGAGTCCTTCACGGGTGACCGCTAATCAGTACGTGACACACAGACAGAGCCTCGGTATGACAATGAAGTCGGGTGAAGTTCACCCAAGTTCATTTTCATCGCGCAACTCTGTCTGTGTGTGCTCTCAGATGACATGTATCAACGACATTGTGCATCACACACACAGAACATTTCACACGGATATTACACGTACACATACACAGCCATTCCACATGCACACACACGGCTAGCATACGCCATCACACGGATGTCATACGTACCGGAGAAACGCCCATGAAACACAGAACACGGACCCGAAAAACGGAACATGAGACACGTACGTTTTTTATGCGGAAGTGTGTTTTAGGCCTAAGATGTAGCCATGTAGCAGAGCTGAGAGAGCTAACCCCGCCCACACAGGGCTCACTGTAGAGATTGTACTTTGCCAGTGAGGTGTCAATCAGAGGAGGGGGCGTGCCGGACTGCAGTGCGCCTAACATTGTACTGAGGAGAGCAGCGGGAAATAAAAAAGAGCAAAACTCTGGCCACTTTTGTGACAGATACTCTTTCAAAACACAAGAGGAGCTGAGCTGCAGTACCTGAGATCGGCCACTACGCAGTGAGGGGAGCTGTGCTTTTCAACACTGTTTACATCTAGATGTGAGTGGAGCTGATACCAGCTAATTATCAATATCTAATTATTGGAACAGCCCCTTAATAGACATTTTAGACAGATTTCATAATCCTACCTTAGGAACATAACAACAAAAAAGTAATTCTCAAACAGGGGGCTTGTGGGGCCCCTCAAATACAGTCAGGATAGTAATTAGGGTACATTGGTCCTGGGCTGGTCATGACATGTGATGGCGGGCGCCGAGGTGCGGGGCGGCGGCACTGGGTATGACAGGCGGATACAGTCTCTGCTGGTTAAAGGTATTTTACTCACAGTTCCTTAAGTAACATGGTTGCCGCTTCCGAAGTACAGGCCACCGCTGTGTTGGGCCGATCTCGAGCAATTCGAGGTCACCTCCGGTGTTCCCACTGTGAGTCCATTCTGGTCGGGGTCCCTCCAATTCCGGTGTATGTGGAATATGGAACGGGTCACGGGCGTTTCCGGCACTCACCGCAGACCCTGGTGTGACATCCCACAGAGCAGAAGAAAGGAGCTTAAAAACATACCTTGTATACCAGTGGTTTGCAGAGGTTGTGGCCTGAACCGGTTCCATGGCCCGCAGTGCATAGTAAAAGGGGCAAGCAAGGATTGTTCCTGGAGAAGCTGTCACCGGTTACGGTGGTGATTGGGGTCCCGGCCTCCTCCGCTGCGGACCCTTCTTTCGACCTATCCACCTCCAGGAGTGGAACGGATGATGTCGACTACGCCACCTGTGGTATGTGGCAAGAGATAAGGCCGCTGCTGCAGGGTACCTCGCCGGGGAAGATGTTGGGGTGCAGCCGAGATGATATTGCTCCCCACAGGTGGAGCGCCCCCCGAGAGGGAGAGAACAGGTTACCGGGAATCGCCGGATCACATGGTGACTACAAACAGAGCCAGAGTCACTGGGTTGTGGGTGTCAGATTTGTTTACTCACAGTTCTTTATGTTGCACCCAGGATGCTGGTCTTTACTGCAATGACTCTGGTCGTTCCAAGGCAGGGCAGACGTCAAAGTCTGGTAGGGCAGCCTGTGGGCCTTCTCCTTTCTGTGCACTCGTGTGGTGGTCCCCTCCTGGTTTCTGGAGCTCGTGGGACCCGCTACTCTGCCACCCGAAGCTGCGGTGGTTCCAAGGGGGCAACGAAATCCTCTCCTCTGTAACCCTCTTCTCCTCCATACCACACGACTACCGGTCCCAGGCCTTCAACTCCTTCCTGGTTGGCCACCTCTCCCATTCCAAGACTCAGCCGGCTAATGGACCTGGAGCCTCCTAACTGGCAGCTCTTTCAGCTTAGGGATCCTCAGCCATCCACTCGCCCGGTCCAAGGTAAGGAAAGGGTGTATGAACCGGAATGGACCTAGTTTTTCCTCTGCTCTGCCTCCCTGAGAGAGAGAGCTCCCCCAGGCAGCTGGTCACTGTGTGTCCACTCTCACTGCTCTCCCAAGGCGTTCTGAGGTAAAATGAAGCTAAACTGTCTGTTTTGTAACTCCCTTCTACACATGCCCCCACCTGAGGAACGTTCCAGCCTGCTCTGTGTGAGGCACCTGCTATTTGTGTTTGCAAGGTTGTGTGATGCAGAAAACGAAATTTACCAGGCTTTAACCTCTTCCTGTCCAGGATGGACAGACATTATAAAATACATAAAAACACATGAAATACAATACCTTGTAGCAACCAATCTCAGGAGCGCTACAATTCAGTGTAGCTGTAGAGAACCCGGGCTGAGCTGCATGCTCCAAGCAATAGGCCCTATGGTGCTCCCAGAAGTTTGAGGTAGAAGAGAGTGGACCAGGGTCCCCAAGTGGGTCTCACACCAAGCTGTCCCCAGGGCTAACTAGCTATGTGTGAAGATGCTCCTTCCCTTTTCCCCAAGTGGTGCCTGCCCCCCAGGTAGCTGTCCCAGTGACCGGGAAAGTCCCATGCTTCATGATGGCCACCCGCTTATCTACCCCAGGCCATCCCCCCAGTGGGAAGGCACCTGACTGTGTGTGGTTGTGAATGTGAGAATCACCAGCAATTAATCTCTCCTTACCCGGAATGGGTACTACATCTTAAAAGAAGTGCAGTACCCTATGGCGACTGAAGCCTCAGGGGTGCCACATGAACACAGCCTGGCTACTGGGTGGAGTGTTGCCCAGACATGTAGGTTTTTAACCCAGACAGAGGCATTTGATTTAGGGTCATGGTATATTATTATTATTATTATTATTTAATTTTATAGCGCCATTTATTCCATGGCTCTTTACAGTGAAGGAGGGTATACATACAACACTCATTAACAGTACATAAGAGACTGGTATAGGAGGAGAGAGGACCCTGCCCGCGAGGGCTCACAGTCTATAGGGAATGGGTGATGGTACAATAGGTAAGGACAGAGCTGGTTGCGTAGTGGTGTACTGGACTGAGGGTTATTGTAGGTTGTAGGCTTGTTGGAAGAGATGGGTCTTGAGGTTCCTCTTGAAGCTTCCACGGTAGGGGAGAGTCTGATATGCTGTGGTAGAGCGTTCCAGAGTATGGGGGATGCATGGGAGAAATCTTGTACGCCATTGTGGGAAGAAGAGATAAGAGAGGAGTAGAGAAGGAGATCTTGTGAGGATCTGAGGTTGCGTGCGGGTAGGTCCCGGGAGACTAGGTCACATATGTAAGGAGGAGACAGGTTGTGGATGGCTTTGTATGTCATGGTTAATGTTTTTAACTGGAGTCGTTGGGCGATGGGAAGCCAGTGAAGGGATTGGCAGAGTGGCGAGGCTGTTTATATTGAGTTATACCTTGTTGCTGGTTAATGGGCTCACAGGCATTGGCCAATACATAAGCTAAATATCTGTTTTTTCAAATATGCCTATAGCAGTAATGCAATACTAGAGTTTCCTTATTCATTGTTAGCATTCTAGAGTGCAGCTGTATGTGTTTTTGTAGTTACAAAATATTTCATTGCTATTAAAATCAAATGCAAAAAAAATGCCAATTTCCCCAAGATGCTCTCTGTAGCCAGTTTCTTCTGAGGCTAATGTATGAGGATCTTATTAAAAAAAAAAAAGTGTTTTGGTTTTTTTTGTTTTTTTTTTTAAATCACACAATCCCTTTAAATATATATACATCCATACCGGCCTTGAAAGTTTTAAATAATAACTTGAATTTGCCCTGACTTGTGCAGTATAATCATATGAATTACAGCTGGAATGCTAGATTAACCTTTTCTGCCACGCTTGTGTATAAAAGAATACATGACATATCCTGGGAACAGGAGGTTCAGATGAATCGGATGCACCTTTGTTCCTGTAACGCTTATTAAGTAAAATAATTAGTGATGCAAATAATGCAACTGAATAACAATGCAACATACGGCGGGATAAGTAATGCATATTAATAACCCAAGGTGCATTAAAAGCAAAATCATTAGGTGAATATTTTGTATAATCTTTGTATTTTAAAAAAAAATACAATCTGGCAATGAATATGATCATCAAGCAGGTCAATGGGGAGAGTATAAGAGTTTCCACGATGGAGAGCAAACTTACAGATGCCATATTGGTACCTCTACTACCAAGTTAATTTCCTTTGTGTGTACTGGAACACAAAAAAAACACAGAAAAAGGCAAATTGGACATAAATTCACACAAAACCCCATAAATGATCCAGACAAAATTGTTGGCACTTAAACATATTATTTGGTTGCTCACCCTTTGGAATAAATACCGTATTTTTTGCTTTCTATGACACACCGGATTATAAGACGCACCCCAAATTTAGACATAAAAAAGGTAAGAAAATAAAAATGGGGTCTATCTTATACTCCGGTGTTGTGTTACCGGAGAGAGGCAGCAGTGGTGGTGAAGCGGGGTCACAGGAGGTAGAGGTTGCGTTTTGCAGGCATGGCAGGTCAGTGGCGGTGGCGTCCGTGGTGGCAGCCGTGGCGGGGTCCGTGGTGGCAGGCCGCTGCGGTGAGTGTCCCAGTGTCCGCGGTCCCGGTTCAAATGATGGCGCCTGGAGCGGCGTATGTGCAGATGGAGCTCTCATCGAAGGGCTCCATCTGCGCACACGCTGACTCCTCGAGAGGCGCGTGCGCAGATGGAGCTCTCATCCAAGAGCTCCATCTGTGCACGCGCCCGCTCCCGGCGCCATCAATTTGAAACTGGGACCGCGAACACACTGGAAAACCTGCTGCACAGCCGCCCACCTACCCGCACAGAGAGGTAGCCGGAACCGACAGGCACACAGCTGCTGCCCGCACACAGGCACCCGGCTGCCGCCCGCATGCAGGCACGGGCACCCAACTGCCGCTCGCACGCAGCCACAGGTACCCGGCTGACACCCGCACGCAAGCACAGGTACCCGGCCGCCCGTTCGACGCACAAAAAGGACCCCCCAAGTAAAGCTATTTTCGGATTTTAAGACGCACCCCTCATTTTCCTCCCAAATTTTTGGGAGGAAAAGTGCGTCTTATAATCCGAAAAATACAGTAACTGCAATTATTTGTTTCCTATAACCGTCCACAAGCTTCTTACTCCTCTCACCTGGAATTTTGGACTCTTCTTTATAACCTGCTCCCGGTCTCTCATATTTGAAGTAATCTTATCCCAACAGCAATTTTAAAATCTCTCCACAGGGGTCAATGGGATTTAGATCCGGACTCATTGCTGCCACTTCAGAACTCTCCAGTGTTTCCATCCAATTCTGGGGGCTTCTTGAAGTACATTTAGGGTCATTGTCCTGCTGGAAGACCCATGACCTTTGACGCAGATCCAGCTTTATGACACTCGGCACTACATTGCCACCCAAAATATTTTGGTAATCTTAAGATTTCATGATGTCTTAAGCGGGCTTTACATGCTACAATATATCTAACGATGTATCGGCGGGGTCACAACGTAAGTGACGCACATCCGGCATCGTTAGTGATATTGTAGTGTGTGAAACCTACGTGCGATTGCGATTCAACGAAAAACCGTTGATCGCATACACGTCGTTCAATTACTAAAAATTGAACGTCCGGTTGTTCAATGTTCCCGAGGCAGCACACATCACTGTGTGTGACACCCCGGGAACGATGAACACAGCTTACCTTTGTCCCGGCTGCAATGCTGAAGAAGGAGGTGGGCGGGATGTTTACGTCCAGCTCATCTCCGCCCCTCCGCTTCTATTGGCCGGCTGTCGTGTGACGTCGCTGTGACGCCGAACGTCCCTCCCACTACAGGAAGTGGTTGTTCGCCGCCCACAGCGAGGTCGTATGGAAGGTAAGTACATGTGACGGGATTTAATCGTTTGTGCGACACAGGCAACAAATTGAACGTGCCGCACATACGATGGGGGCGTGTGCGATCGCATACGAGATCACATGTGTAATTGTAACGTGTAAAGCAGGCTTTACACATTAACAAGACAACTCCAAAACATCTTTGAGCCTCCACCATATCTGACTGTAGGGCCTGTGTTCTTTTCCTTGGAGGACTCATTCTGTATTTGGTACACTGTAGAATGATGTGCTCTAGCAAAAAGCTCTGTTTTGCTCTCATCTGTTCACAAGACTCTTTTTTATAAGGATTTTAGCTTACCCACGAATATTTTTGCCAACTGTTGTCTAGCATTTTTATGTCTCTGTGTCACCTGTGGGGTCCTCCTGGGTCTCCTCCATATCATTCAATTTCATTCAAATGTCGACATACAGTTCACACTGACTCTGATGCCCCCTGAGCCTGCAAGACAGCTTGAATTTCTGGAGATCTTGATAAGATCTGCTTATCCCCTATCCAGACTATCCTGCATTGCAACCTTTCATCAATTTTTCTCTGCAGTCCACATCCAGGGAGATTAGCTACAGTGCTATGGGTTGTAAATGTCGTCATTATGCTGCGGACAAAGGAACATCAAGATCACTGGAGTTGAACTTGTAACCATGAGATTGTTGATATTTATCAGCAATTTTGGTTCTCAAGTTCCCTTGTTTTGTTCTCCAAGCTTAGTGTGCCTCACAAAGACACATAATGCAAAAAATTTGTCTACTTGTCCCCTTTTTATCTGATTTCTGGTATGATTTTCATATTGCCCGCACCTGTTACTTGCCACAAGTTAGTGTCAACGAGCATCACAAGTTTGAAACAAAGTTGTTTATCCACAATATGAAAAAGGTGCTAACAATTATGTCTGCCCCATTTTGGGGGTTTTGAGTGAAATTATGTTCAACTTGCCTTTATTTCTCTGGGAGGTTGCATTGTTCCAATACACACAAAGGAAATAAACAAACTTGTGTATAACAAAACATGTTTAATGGCAATAAGTTTCTAGGAGAAATATTTAATTTTCCTGGAAGAATTTCAAGAGTACTAACACTTTCGTCCCTTGACTGTATATATACAAATTTACACCACATTCCTCTGTGTTTTAATGTATTGTATATTTTTGTGTTTCTTATAGTGTATTCTTATGTATCTTCGCTTTTTTATTCTTATGTTGATTTTTGTATTTATTTTATTTCAAGGGTTTTTTTATATTACTTTGAGAATATTTATGTTTTATTTGTTTTAATATATTGTATGTTTTTGTGTTTCTTATAGTGTATTCTTATGTATCTTCATTTTTTTATTCTTATGTTGATTTTTGTATTTATTTTATTTCATGGGGTTTTTTTATATTACTTTGAGAATATTTATGTTTTATTTGTTTTAATATATTGTATGTTTCTGTGTTTCCTATAGTGTATTCTTATGTTTCTTCGCTTTTTTTATTCTTATGTTGATTTTTGTATTTATTTTATTTCAGGTTTTTTTTATATTACTTTGAGAATATTTATGTTTTATTTGTTTTAATATATTGTATGTTTCTGTGTTTCCTATAGTGTATTCTTATGTTTCTTCATTTTTTTATTCTTATGTTGATTTTTGTATTTATTTTATTTCAGGGTTTTTTTTATATTACTCTGAGAATATTTATGTTTTATTTGTTTTAATGTATTGTATGTTTTTGTGTTTCTTATAGTGTATTTTTATGTATCTTCATTTTTTTATTCTTATGTTGATTTTTATATTTATTTTATTTCAAGGGTTTTTTTATAATACTTTGAGAATATTTATTTTTTTATTTGATTTATATGTTTATGTTTGATATGGGTTTTATATAATTTTTGACATATTAATTTTATGTGTTGATTTTATATGCTTTGTATATTTTATACATGTTACTTTTGTGATTATTTTTCTTTTTTTCCCCCAACATTTGTTTTTTACTTAGATTTTTTTCTAACGCTGCATTCACTTTCTTTAGTATTATAATATTAAAAAATAATATGGCATAGAATTTTGCAATTTTAACCATTTATGAAGTTAAGAAAACTCTTTTATTAAATATATTATGCCCAAAGTATAAGCCAGAGCCCTTACACTGAGAATCAAGCCTTTACGCTTATTTGTTTACATATAATTTCCTTAGATTACTTTTTTTTTTAGAACGTCTTTCTTTTTTTGCAGAACACTCAAAAGAGTTTGTCCTTAAAACACCCGGCGATCATTTCCTTCAGAGAGGATTCAACTTTTGCCAGCTACTGTTTAACAAGTGTCGGTATGTAACTGTTTGCAGCTAATTTGCCTGCGTTGTTTTTTCCTGTCTGCCAATCTTACTGGATATTAATACATGATGGAGCTCATTAAGCGATTTATGCTGTCAGTGATTCATTGAACATAAAGAGATATCTGTTTTTATATATCAGTTGAAATGTATTATAATTTCAATATTAATTGTACATTAAAGAGGTTTTCCAGCCTTGGAGTACAAGTCTGCAGTCATTCTATGTGACTGCAGACTTGTGAATCCTCACAGTACGCAATGTGCACAATGTCAAAATTCTCAGCTGGCGGGCACGCGACCACAAGCATGCCATTTTCATACATGCAGTCACATGCCGACTAGACGTGCGCGGCCTTGCTCAATACGAGTGAATTCAGCAAGGTCAGAAAAGTCTAGTTGTAATGTGGCTGGAAGTATGCAAATCACATACTTACAGGACATCCCTACACACTCCCGGCAGGGGATGGAGAATCCTAACAGGGCACATACTATGCGCTGAGAGGATACACAAGTCTGCAGTCACATAGAATGACTGCAGACTAGTGATGAGTGAGCACTACTATGTTCGGATGCTTGATATTTGTAATGAGCAGTTGGATGCTCAGATGGGTGCAACCAGAGTACAAAAGAATAATTGACGTCAATGGAGAAACCAAGTATTTTTCAAGGAAATTTTTAGGAAAAATGCTCGAGTTCCCCATTGACTTCCATTATACTTGAGTGAGTCACACCCATTCGAGCATCCAACTGTTCATTCCAAGTACTGAGCACCCAACCATGGTAGTACTCGGTCATCACTAGTTATGAGTACAGAGCACCTGAGCATAGTAGTGCCTGCTCATCACTAGTTATGAGTACCGAGCACCCAAGCATGGTAGTGCCCGCTCATCACTAGTTATGAGTACCGAGCACCCGAGCATGGTAGTACCCGCTCATCACTACTTATGCGTATCGAGCACCTGAGCATGGTAGTGCCCGCTCATCACTAGTTACGAGTACTGAGCACCTGAGCATGGTAGTGCCTGCTCATCACTAGTTATGAGTACCGAGCACCCAAGCATGGTAGTGCCCGCTCATCACTAGTTATGAGTACCGAGCACCCGAGCATGGTAGTACCCGCTCATCACTACTTATGCGTATCGAGCACCTGAGCATGGTAGTGCCCGCTCATCACTAGTTACGAGTACTGAGCACCTGAGCATGGTAGTGCCCGCTCATCACTAGTTATGCGTATCGAGCACCTGAGCATGGTAGTGCCCGCTCATCACTAGTTACGAATACTGAGCAACTGAGCATGGTAGTGCCCACTCATCACTAGTTATGAGTACTGAGCACCCGAGTATGGTAGTGCCCGCTCATCACTAGTTATGAGTACAGAGCACCTGAGCATGGTAGTGCTCGCTCATCACTAGTTACGAGTACTGAGAACCTGAGCATGGTAGTGCCCACTCATCACTAGTTACTAGTACTGAGCACCTGAGCATGGTAGTGCTCGCTCATCACTAGTTACGAGTACCGAGCACCTGAGTATGGTAGTGCCCGCTCATCACTAGTTACGAGTACTGAGCACCTGAGCATGGTAGTGCCCGCTCATCACTAGTTACGAGTACTGAGCACCTGAGCATGGTAGTGCCCGCTCATCACTAGTTACGAGTACTGAGCACCTGAGCATGGTAGTGCTCACTCATCACTAGTTGCGAGTACCGAGCACCTGAGCATGGTAGTGCCCGCTCATCACTAGTTACGAGTACTGAGCACCTGAGCATGGTAGTGCCCGCTCATCACTAGTTACGAGTACTGAGCACCCGAGCATGGTAGTGTCCGCTCATCACTAGTTACGAGTACTGAGCACCTGAGCATGGTAGTGCCCGCTCATCACTAGTTACGAGTACTGAGCACACGAGCATTGTAGTGTCCTCTCATCAGCATTACAGACTTTTACCTGAATGCCCCACACCCCTTAAATTACTCAAAGGCTCCAAAAATACAAAGAGGAATGGCGTCAAGGACAATTCCGTATCATAATGTGATCATTGAAATCATTGTATGCAGCTGATAATAAGCAGAATGGCAGGAATCAGCAGACGGCTCTACAGACCACATGAAGGGAACCATCTGATTGTCTCAATAATGAAATAAAGTGTAATCAGCCTTTACCCAGTTATGAGGGTTATCCATTAAAAGGTATTATGTGGCCATAGAGTTACAAAATAATCAAAAATGTCACTCACCCTCCCAGGGTCCAGTACTGCCTCTCCGCCGCTGCTCATGTCTTTGTTGATACTGACGTCCCTGCTGCAGCCAATCACTGTACAGATGTAGCAGCCTCCGACATGTTGGCTATCATGCTATATTAGGAGGGTAGCGCCTGTTGACGCTCTATACTATGTACATACCTCGTCCATCCTCATTCACTTTGGGGACAGCAGAGTAAACCATAAACATCATGTTCTGTAGCTCCAAGCATTTTTATCGCATGCCTGTGGATAGGGCATCAATTTTTAAGTTCTGTATAACCCCTTTAATGCTATTGGTTATTTCCGATAGTGAGGTATTTTTGTATTTTTTTAAACCTATCTCAAATCGGATTTTCTATGAAAATTTTTGGTAATAAAGTAATATATTTTTTATGAGTTTGCACATGGTAATATGTATTGCTGATTCCTTCGCTGTTCGCAAATTTGTTTCATTTTTTACTTTTGTTGGAGTAAAAAAAAAAGTTGTAGTAGTTTATATACCTGTATCCCCTTCCTTATCAATTCAATCTTCAAGAAGGTATAGTATAAAATCTTATAATAAGTGCATTTAGTTTAAATTTAGGAAGTACCGTACTTTATTAGGATTTAATAATTCAAGTGGAACAATATTACAGAAAATGTCTAGGATGATATATGCTCTTAAAAGATGCATCCCCGGAGAATATCATCATTAAAGACCTTTTGGTAACTTTTTGCTAACTGTGGTTGAAAGTACAGAGAGTAATATTGCTATATTTCTATTTAGACGCGCTCTGTATAAGTGATGTGATGTGTCACACGTCAGTGATTCTGGTACGTTTTTATATGTACCAGAATCACGGACATATGCAGACCCATTAAAATCAATGGGTCTGCGCACACATCTGTGATATTTCACTGACCGTGTCTCCGTGTGTCCATGATTTCCATACAGAGACATGTCCGTTTTTTTCTGGTATCACTGATGTCCCACGGACCACATTATGGTGTGATCCGTTAAACACGTACCAAGTACATTGAAAATTAAAAGCTTTTTAAACTGGCCTTCTCCAGCAACGCTGTCTCCAGCCGCTGCTCTCTGCTGCTTCCAGCCCAGCTAATTATACTCATGAATATGCAGTTATGCACTGCAGAGCTGACCCAGAAGTAGCTGCAGCAGTGAGAAGCACAGCGGACGGACACAGCATCCGGGAGACTTCGACACCGAGGACAGTAGGAGTGGGGACAAGTGAGTTTATCTCCACGTGCTATCACAGATCACGGATCACAGATCGCACATGGAGAACACACGTGTGCCATGAGTCACGTCACAAGGAGTGACATATGTGTTTTTAACACGTCAGTGAAAAACGTCTGTGTTTTTCACTGACGTGTGAAACAGGCCTAAAGTTAAGTCTTTTGGATATGTGCATCCTGCTTAAGTGAAGATATCTGTCACGATGTGGTTGCACGTGTCATGCCAGGTACGAGAGGATTCCTGGCGAGTGGCAGAACATGGAGGGAACACTAGGGTAGCAATATATCAGAAAGCCATGGTGCTAGGGAGAAGGGAGTGGAGACACCTCATTACACTCAGCTGAGGCTGATCCCTGCAATCCCTAAGGACCCTAGTTGGGTCCTTCCTCCTTGTGCCATCACGTGCCTCGACCCTTGCTAGCCCTGAACTCACCATGACTAGTGAAGGCCAGCGAGAAGCTACTCTCGCCATTTCAATATGACAACAAGAGGAAGGTAAGACAAACAGGTGGGGAAAGACAAAACAAATAACACTCCAGCTTCTCCAGCAGGAACTTCTCAGCTGCAACAGAAGTGATACCTCAGCTTTTCCAGAGTTTCACTCCTTCAAAGTGGACAGCATAGATATGAGCTTTAGTCAGCATAGGGAGGAGTGAGGAGTGGATATGTAGAAAGAAGGGAGTGGGCGCAGCTGAGGTTACAACTACCTGTTAGATTACTGTAGGATAGAAATGGAATTAAATACAATCCAACTCAGGGTAAACAACAAGTGGGCACTAAAGTGGATCTGTGATCAACAATATACTGTGACCTTCTGATCCCAGGTCCCACCAAGATCACTGTGACATGCACGTGACAATGAAGAAATGAGCTGGACCCAGAGTACATGGGAGCCACTCTCCTTTGCTGAGGAAATTCTGCATGCAGACTTGGCTTCGGTCAGGAACATGACACTTGCTGCTTCGGGTTGGTGTTGATCACCCCTGCTGTCAGTCATTGATGCCGTCAGGTAGTAAGATACGCAACACCAGAGTTCACACCGTTATGACAGACATGGCTTTCCTCCTCTCTCTCTGTGGGGCACTACTCTTCATTCCTTCCCCCGCTATTTAGGACCTTGTCCTCAATACTCCAGGGTCTGCACCTCATCCCTCCTAATACCGCACACCTTTATCCGCTTCTGGGTGCCTCCGACTTCTCTAGCGTGCCAGGGTGAGCAGTAGGCTCCGGTCCTCCAGAGGTTACCTTTGGGTCCCCTGACTGGCCCTAGCACAAGGCCACATCTTCTCACTTTGAGCCCACTTCTCGACTGACTCCCTCTGGAGTTCCGTCTCCCAACGATATGTTTCGTCATCTGTCCCTCCTCCCTTTTACTACTTTAACCCTATCTTATCTAACATTCCCTCTGAAACTCGCTTTACCGCCAGCTGACGTGACTGCTAAATGGCAGCATTTATTGACCTGATAAACAGTCCTAACTTTGTTACCTTCAGAAACTATTGTTCTCTAAAACAATTAAATATGAACACATACATTTATAGTATTCAACAGAAAATGGAAAATACATAAAACATAGCACAGTTACGTCATGGGGGCACTGCCCACCTATTACAACAATACCATATAAGAAGGCCATACACATGCACACATAGCTCATAACTTATAGATCACTGGGTGCCTGAACAGTAAGGGGTACTTTGCACTCTGCGACATTGCTAGCTGATTGTAGCGATGCCGTGCGCGATAGTACCCACCCCCGTCGCCCATACGATATCTTGTGATAGCTGCCGTAGCGAACATTATCGCTACGGCAGCTTCACACGCACTTACCTGCCCTGCGACGTCGCTCTGGCCGGCGACCTGCCTCCTTCCTAAGTTGGTGGGTCGTGCGGCGTCCCAGCGACGTCACACGGCAGGCGTCCAATAGAAGCGGAGGGGAGGA